>NW_026973688.1:585000-610000 GCF_035594125.1 Scylla paramamosain | reverse complement strand
GGTGGTGGTGGTGGTGGTGGGTACGCTTTGGTGTGTGTGTGTGTGTGTGTGTGTGTGTGTGTGAAAACACACATGATATGAAAACATCATTGCGAAGAATTTTAATAGGCAGCATGAAGTAGTCGGAGGGTGGAGGAGAGGGAGGAACAAGACCTGAATCGTCCAAGGAAGAGTTTTTAGCAAAGGTTTGAGCGAAGAGTTCAGCTTCAGAAATAGATGTGATAGCAGTGGTGCCATCTGGTTGAAATAGAGGAGGGAAAGAAGAAGAAGCAAAGTTATTGGAGATATTTTTGGCTAGATGCCAGAAGTCACGAGGGGAGTTAGATCTTGAAAGGTTTTGACACTTTCTGTTAATGAAGGAGTTTTTAGCTAGCTGGAGAACAGACTTGGCATGGTTCCGGGCAGAAATATAAAGTGCATAAGATTCTGGTGATGGAAGGCTTAAGTACCATTTGTGGGCCACCTCTCTATCATGTATAGCACGAGGACAAGCTGTGTTAAACCAAGGTTTGGAAGGTTTAGGACGAGAAAAAGAGTGAGGAATGTACGCCTCCATGCAAGACACTATCACCTCTGTTATGCGCTCAGCACACAAAGACGGGTCTCTGACACGGAAGCAGTAGTCATTCCAAGGAAAATCAGAAAAATACCTCCTCAGGTCCCCCCAACTTGCAGAGGCAAAATGCCAGAGGCACCTTCGCTTAGGGGGATCCTGAGGAGGGATTGGAGCGATAGGACAAAATACAGATACGAGATTGTGATGGGAGGAGCCCAACGGAAAAGAAAGGGTGACAGCATAAGCAGAAGGATTAGAGGTCAGGAAAAGGTCAAGAATGTTGAGCGTATCTCCAAGACGGTCAGGAATACGAGTAGGGTGTTGCACCAATTGCTCTAGGTCATGGAGGATAGCAAAGTTGAAGGCTAGTTCACTAGGATGGTCAGTGAAGAGGGAGGAAAGCCAAAGCTGGTGGTGAACATTGAAGTCTCCAAGAACGGAGATCTGTAAAAAAGGGAAGAGAGTCAGAATGTGCTCCACTTTGGAAGTTAAGTAGTCAAAGAATTTCTTATAAACAGAGGAGTTAGGTGAGAGGTATACAGCACAGATGAATTTAGTTTGAGAGTGACTCTGTAGTCGTAGCCAGATGGTGGAAAACTCTGAAGATTCAAGAGCGTGGGCATAAGAGCAGATTAAGTCGTTTCACACATAAACGCATCATCCAGCTTTGGATCGAAAATAAGGATAGAGAAAGTAGGAGTGAACAGAAAAGAGGCTACTGTCAGTTGCCTCAGACACCTGAGTTTCAGTGAGGAAAAGAAAATGAAGTTTAGAAGAGGAGAGGTGGTGTTCTACAGATTGAAAATTAGATCTTAGACCGCGAATGTTGCACAAGTTAATGAAGAAAAAGTTGACGGGGGGTGTCAAGACACTTCGGGTCGTCGACAGAAAGGCAGTCCGACCTGGGGACATTTATGGTCCCCTCCCCAGATGGGGACTCTGAGGCTGGTGTAGGAGTCGCCATGATGGTGGAAAAATAAAGAGTTGTGTTATACATGAGAGTATCTTAGTAGTTCTATAAGTAAAAAGGAATTATGTTACAGGCGTTTTGGTGTCTTCGTTCCCGAGTGATCATACTCTTAAGACCACGCCCACTGAGCGAGCTGTGTGTTGTTATTGTTTGTTGTGCCACTCGCGTCACGCAGTCACGTGGTGTTTGTGTTCATCTTCATTACAACGTCTGCATCATTGCCATTAAATGTTTGATCAACGTCTCATTTAGATAAAATGATAATTTAGATAAAATGATATATACTTTGGTGTGATATACATTGTGTGATATATTTTTCTTGCGAGAACATTGACAAACTAGCAGGCAAGGACAAGGCATGTATTCCACCAGCGCTGTACATGAAGGGTGGCGACCATCCTCCGGAGACTTGTGATGGCCGGGCGGTGGACCGAAGTAAAGATATAAAAATAAATCAGTAATTAAATTGCATCCACGTGCTTGTCAACTGATATTAGAGACAGACAGGCAGATAAACGAACACATGATCTGGTGGCAGAGGTGTCATGTGTGAGGCGAGTATGCTTTCCTATGAGGCAACACACACTACCCGGCAGGAGGCCAGAGTGTGGCTCGCTGAGGCGTGAAAGGCGACACTTCACTCTCGCCTCACTGACAGCAAACACTCGTTAAGATTTGCCTGAATGGTTTGCTGTGTAGCGAGTACACTTTGGTTTTCAATGATAAATTATAATCATTTCACAAGTATTAACATTGCTATATTAATGATGTCGCCTATATATTTTTTTTTTAAGTAGGAAGGGCACTGGCCAAGGGCAACAAAAATCTAATAAAAAAAATGCCCACTGAAATGGCAGTCCCATAAAAGGGTCAAAGCAGTGGTCAAAAATTGATGAATAAGTGTCTTGAAACCTCCCTCTTGAAGGAATTCAAGTCATAGGAAGACGGAAATACAGAAGCAGGCAGTGAGTTCCAGAGTTTACCAGAGAAAGGGATGAATGATTGAGAATACTGGTTAACTCTTGCGTTAGAGAGGTGGACAGAATAGGGGTGAGAGAAAGAAGAAAGTCTTGTGCAGCGAGGCCGCGGAAGGAGGGGAGGCATCCAGATAGCAAGATCAGAAGAGCAGTTAGCATGAAAAAAGCGATAGAAGACAGCTAGATATGCAACACATCGGCGGTGAGAGAGAGGCTGAAGACAGTCAGTTAGAGGAGAGGAGTTGATGAGACGAAAAGCTTTTGATTCCACCCTGTCTAAAAAAGCAGTATGAGTGGAACATACTCCATACATGGACGGATAAGGCCCTTGTACAGAGTTAGAAGCTGGGGGTGTGAAAAAAATTGGCGGAGAAGTCTCAGAACACCTAACTTCATAGAAGCTGTTTTACCTAGAAATGAGATGTGAAGTTTACAGTTCAGATTATAAGTAAAGGACAGACCGAGGATGTTTAGTGTAGAAGAGGGGGACAGTTGAGTGTCATTGAAGAAGAGGGGATAGTTGTCTGGAAGGTTGTGTCGAGTTGATAGATGGAGGAATTGAGTTTTTGAGGCATTGAACAATACCAAGTTTGCTCTGCCCCAATCAGAAATTTTAGAAAGATCAGAAGTCAAGCGTTCTGTGGCTTCCCTGCGTGATAGATATGTTTACCTCCTGAAGGGTTGGACGTCTATGAAAAGACGTGAATAAGTGCAGGGTGGTATCAACACTGTAGGAGTGGATAGGACAAGAAGTTTGGTTTAGAAGATCATTAATGAATAATAAGAAGAGAGTGGGTGACAGGGCAGAA
Source organism: Scylla paramamosain (assembly GCF_035594125.1). Classification (NCBI taxonomy): domain Eukaryota; kingdom Metazoa; phylum Arthropoda; class Malacostraca; order Decapoda; family Portunidae; genus Scylla; species Scylla paramamosain. The sequence continues at coordinate 606,688 of NW_026973688.1, read as the reverse complement.
TCCTGAGGAACACCACTGTTAATAGATTTAGGAGAAGAACAGTGACCGTCTACCACAGCAGTAATAGAACGGTCAGAAAGGAAACTTGAGGTGAAGTTACAGAGAGAAGGATAGAAACCGTAGGAGGGTAGTTTGGAAATGAAAGCTTTGTGCCAGACTCTATCAAAAGCTTTTGATATGTCCAAGGCAACAGCAAAAGTTTCACCAAAATCTCTAAAAGAGGATGACCAAGACTCAGTAAGGAAAGCCAGAAGATCACCAGTAGAGCGGCCTTGACGGAACCCATACTGGCGATCAGATAGAAGGTTGTGAAGTGATAGATGTTTAAGATTCTTCCTGTTGAGGATAGATTCAAAAACTTTAGATAGGCAGGAAACTAATGCAATAGGACGGTAGTTTGAGGGATTAGAACGGTCACCCCTTTTAGGAACAGGTGGAATATAGGCAAACTTCCAGCAAGAAGGAAAGGTAGATGTTGACAGACGGAGCTGAAAGAGTTTGACTAGGCAAGGTGCAAACACGGAGGCACAATTTCGGAGAACAATAGGAGGGACCCCATCAGGTCCATAAGCCTTCCGAGGGTTTAGGCCAGCGAAGGCATGGAAAACATCATTGCGAAGAATTTTAATACGTGGCATGAAGTAGCCAGAGGGTGGAGGAGAAGGAGGAACAAGCCCAGAATCGTACAAGGTAGAGTTTTTAGCAAAGGTTTGAGCGAAGAGTTCAGCTTTAGAAATAGATGTGATAGCAGTGGTGCCATCTGGTTGAAATAGAGGAGGGAAAGAAGAAGAAGCAAAGATATTGGAGATATTTTTGGCTAGATGCCAGAAATCACGAGGGGAGTTAGATCTTGAAAGATTTTGACATTTTCTGTTAATGAAGGAGTTTTTGGCTAGTTGCAGAACAGACTTGGCATGGTTCCGGGCAGAAATATAAAGTGCATGAGATTCTGGTGATGGAAGGCTTAAGTACCTTTTGTGGGCCACCTCTCTATCATCTATAGCACGAGAACAAGCTGTGTTAAACCAAGGTTTAGAAGGTTTAGGACGAGAAAAAGAGTGAGGAATGTATACCTCCATGCCAGACACTATCACCTCTGTTATGCGCTCAGCACACAAAGACGGGTCTCTGACACGGAAGCAGTAGTCATTCTAAGGAAAATCAGCAAAATACCTCCTCAGGTCCCTCCAACTAGCAGAGGCAAAACGCCAGAGGCACCTTCGCTTAGGGGGATCCTGAGGAGGGATTGGAGCGATAGGACAAGATAAAAATATGAGATTGTGATGGGAGGAGCCCAACGAAGAAGAAAGGCTGACGGCATAAGCAGAAGGATTAGAGGTCAGGAAAAGGTCAAGAATGTTGAGCGTATCTCCGTGTCCTGTGTCTTCCCGTGGCGATGGGAAGTGGGTCAGAGCACAACAGGCGGGGGAGAGCGAAGGGAAGGGAATGAGAAGGAGGATGCTAAGAGGAAGAGAATTAGAAATGGAAAATGAGAGGAATGATAACTAGAGAGAGCAAGCGAGGGGAGAGTGAAAGAGGAAGGAATGAGAAAGGAGATATTAAGAAGAAAGAAGAGTGGGGAAAGAGAAAATGATAAGGTAAAGATTAAGAGAGAGAGAGAGAGAGAGAGAGAGAGAGAGAGAGAGAGAGAGAGAGAGAGAGAGAGAGAGAGAGAGTCAATGCACTGCTCTCAGACATCATGGCCTGGGGCGACCGGTGGCAAGTCAAGTTTGCCCCCGAAAAGACTCAGGCCATGGTGGTGTCCCGCTCTCACGAGGACGCGCGTGAGGTGCGTGGAAGGCTGAAGATGAGAGACAACAGCATCCCTCTGCAGGACAGCGTAAACATCCTTGGCGTGGAGGTGGACTCGCAGCTGCTCTTCGACCGTCACCTCGAGGACGTGGCCCGAAAAGTGTCTCAGAAGGTGACACTGTTGAGGCGTCTGAGGCACCTCCTTGACTCCGATGGCCTCCTGACCCTGTACAAGGCTCAGGTCAGTCCCATCATGGAGTACGCGCCGCTCACGTGGATGTCCAGTGCCCGATGTCATCTCAACTTGCTGGACAAAGTGCAAAGGAGGGCAGAGCGCCTCATCAGTGGCGCCAGACAGACGCAGCCTCGCCAGCAACCGTGGCGGCAGCGACAACAGCAGCAGCAGCAGCAGATACAGGAGGATGGGCCGGTGCTGAGGGACACTCTGGATCATCGCCGGAAAGTTGCAGCGCTGACAGTGCTTCATAAGGCGCAGATCCAGAATGTTCCTCACCTAGCAGACCTGAGGGCTACCTGGAGGAGATCTGAGCGCAATACGAGAACGGTATTGAGCAACGATCTCCTCTTGGAGGTGCCAGGGTCTCGCTCCAGCACCCACCAACGGGCCTTCTCCTCCGCCACTGTAGTGTGGTGGAACACCCTCACGGCTGTGGTGGACGTACGGACGTCTGTCCACACAGCAGATGAAAGTGTCCACACACAAGTGGTTACGCCTTCAGACTCTCAACCCTCCATAAGAAAGACACAAAAATATGGTCGTGTCTGACCTCCGGTGAACTTGCCATATAGATGCACATGACCTCTATTGTAAGTACTGTACATATATAACCATATCATTTTCTAGTTTATTAATCTATTTATTTGCTTATTACTTATACATTGATTTAATCACTGGTTACATACATGTGCCTATACATCTTAGCAAAATATTAATATTTATTATACCACACACAGTAATGCTTTAAAATAGTTATACACCACAAAGATAACTTTAGCAAAGGCCACAATGAACATGTGTGTTTAATTGTTTAGATAAAGAGAGAGAGAGAGAGAGAGAGAGAGAGAGAGAGAGAGAGAGAGAGAGAGAGAGAGAGAGAGAGAGAGAGAGAGAGAGAGAGAGAGAGAGAGAGAGAGAGAGAGAGAGATGGTGGGAAATATGTGATCTTTTTCTGAGCATACGAGTTCGTTTTGAAGCCCCAGAGGATGTGATATTTTACACCACCACTCATTTTTGCCTCCTCCTCGCCTCTTTTCCTGTATCTCTTGTCCTCTTTTCCTTCCTTTCTTCTTTTCTTCCTCCTTTCCTTTCCTTTCGCCTTTCTTTCTTCCTCCTTTCCTTTTCACCTTCTTTCTTTCTTTATCTCTCTCCTTCTCTCTCTTTCGGTTTTCTTCTTTTTCAACTTTTTTTCAGCTTCCTTTTCTTCTTTCCTCCCTTCCTTCCTTCTTTCTTTTTTTCTTCCTGCACTTCATTCTTGTCTTTTCGTCTTCCCTCCTTCTTTCCTTCCTTTCCTTTCATTTCTTGTTCTTTACACCTTTCTTCCTTCCTTTCCTTTCTTCTCTCTCATTTTCTTTCCTTCTTTCCTTCCTTCCTTCTTTCGTTCTCTTCATTTCTTCCTTTCCCTCCTTCCTTTCTTTCCTTCTGCTCTTCACTCCTATCTTTATCTCATTCTCTCCCTCCTTGCATCTCTCTCTCTCTCTCTCTCTCTCTCTCTCTCTCTCTCTCTCTCTCTCTCTCTCTCTCTCTCTCTCTCTCTCTCTCTCTCTCTCTCTCTCTCTCTCTCTCTCGTATCTTGCTTTCAGTTTTCACTCAAATTCCTTTGAGATAAAATAGACTTTTCGTGTTTCCCTCATTCAGTGTGTGTGTGTGTGTGTGTGTGTGTGTGTGTGTGTGTGTGTGTGTGTGTGTGTGTGTGTGTGTGTGTGTGTGTGTGTGTGTGCGTAGGCTGTGGTCCTACGCAGGAAAGAGAGCAAACACACACACACACACACACACACACACACACACACACACACACACACACACACACACACACACACACTGTGAAAAGGGAAATGATTGTACATGCTCTCTCTCTCTCTCTCTCTCTCTCTCTCTCTCTCTCTCTCTCTCTCTCTCTCTCTCTCTCTCTCTCTCTCTCTCTCTTTCTGTCCATTTCCTACCACTAGCAAAATTCGGGTGGAAAATTGAGAGAGAGAGAGAGAGAGAGAGAGAGAGAGAGAGAGAGAGAGAGAGAGAGAGAGAGAGAGAGAGAGAGAGAGAGAGAGAGAGAGAGAGAGAGAGAGAGATTAACAGAATTGAGAAACAGACGAAATTCTACCAGATAGAGCTGAAAGAAAAAAATGAAATCATAGGAAAAAAAGAGAAAAATTAAAGAAAGAGATTAGGAAATAGAGAGGAAATAAAAATTAAAACGGGGGAAAAAACTTGATAGGAAGTGAATATGAAGAAGAAGGGTTAAAAGGAAGAAGGACAGGAGGAAAGAAAGCAGTTGGAAGAAAAAACAAAGGAAAGTAATGGGAGAAGGAAGCAGAGAGGAGAAGGGAATGAAGGAAAGAGAAGAGAAAAAAAGAAAAAGAGCACAAAACTTATAAGAGGAAAATCTGATTCATCTATTTCTCTATCTTTATTCCTTTCCTCCTTTCTTGCTTTATTATCTACTATTCTTCTTCCTCCTCATCTTCCTCTTCCTCCTCCTCCTGTTGCTATTACTAATACAGCTCCTCTTCTTCTTCCTCCTCCTCCTCCTCCTCCTCCTCCTCCTCCTCCTCCACCTCCACCTCCTCCTCCTCCTCTTCCTCCTCGCCTTCCCGCCATTTTTAATTAAATAATTGGCCTAGTCACTTTAATTAGGAGAGAGAGAGAGAGAGAGAGAGAGAGAGAGAGAGAGAGAGAGAGAGAGAGAGAGAGAGAGAGAGAGAGAGAGAGAGAGAGAGAGAGAGAGAGAGAGAGAGAGAGAGAGAGAGAGAGAGAGAGAGAGAGAGAGAGAGAGAGAGAGAGAGAGAGAGAGAGAGAGAGAGAGAGAGAGAGAGAGAGAGCAGTTAATAAGCATTTTTAATCAATCCATAAATCTCTTTCCTAATTTGTGGAGAGACTGAAAATTTTGGATCTTACTCAAACTAACTAAATTTTGCACAGGCCTTCGTAAAGTGTCATTTTATGAGGCACACTTTGCATAAACACTTCATACACTTCACTATTTTCCGCAGTGGTTATAATCTCCCTGTGAACAAAATGAACATAGTGATTTTATTTTTTCACACCTACACACACACACACACACACACACACACACACACACACACACACACACACACACACCATTTCCCCAAGCGTCTTATCTGGAATGCTTTGACAGACAGTACTGTACTGAAGGGTACTGGAGTGTTTTTTTTTTTTTTTTTTTTATCAGGGGTAGTTTTAAAGGCTCTAATGGAAGTTATTGGGAGTTTTCATTTTTCTTTTTTTTATGATTCTCGTGGTTTTAACATGCTGGAAGTTATTGGGTTTTTCATGATTCCAGTGGTAATTTAACAGGTTTAAGTCGAATTCATTGAGGTTTTCATGATTCCATTTGTAGTTTAACAAGCTCCAGTACAAATTATTGGAGGTTTCAAAGGTGCTTTCATCAATTAAAGGACTGTAGTTGAAATTATTGTGATTTTCGAAGGTACTGCAGTTGTAGATATTAAAGTCTTCAAAATACTTTCATGATCGGAATGAAATTTTAAGAGAATAAAATCTCTAAGGGAATTTTAAATAGTGTTTCAAGGACACTTTCACTGTTGTAATGATACGTAATCGCAAGGAATTAGAGGAAGTTACTGACGTTTTCAAGGATCGTTTCATAATTGTGCCGACAGACTAACCCTTCCACTGCCACACACAACAGTCAGCAGCACCAGAAGCAATGCGTCAAGTCTTTATAAGCGTCTACGACAAAGTTGGCGATGAAAAAAATACATTTCTCAATTTCTTCCCAGTTCAAAGGATTGGATGTGGCTGTAGAACAAGTAAAGATGCCTCAGAGTGATTGGTAATTAGGGAAAGGTGTACCAATGGCAGTCAAAGGGTTAACAGGGTTTCAGTACCATTAATGAGGAAAACATCAACAAGAATCCAACTGACTATTTGTGACCTTTGAAAACAGTCACTAGGAGAACAAACAATTTCAGAATGCGAGTATGAAATTCAGTTCCTTTATTTGACCTTATTTATTTGTTCCTGTCGTCTTTAAATTCATGCCTTCTTGCATTCATGTACTTCTCTCTCTCTCTCTCTCTCTCTCTCTCTCTCTCTCTCTCTCTCTCTCTCTCTCTCTCTCTCTCTCTCTCTCTCTCTCTCTCTTGCTCTTCTGGTCTAGAGAGAGAGAGAGAGAGAGAGAGAGAGAGAGAGAGAGAGAGAGAGAGAGAGAGAGAGAGAGAGAGAGAGAGAGAGAGAGACAGGAGGCGAGAAATTTATTACGTTCAGCAAATTTAGAAAAACATTACGCGCCTTAATCCGTCCACTGTTTTCACTCCACGTCTTCTTAATTATCTGTGAAATATTACTGCCATTACCATTATTATTATTATTATTATGATGATTATTATTATTATTATTATAATTATTATTATTTTTACTATCATTATTGTTGTTGTTTTTGTTGTTCTTGTTCTTGTTATTCTTATTCATATTCTTCATCTTCATGTTTTAGTTGTTGCTGTTGCACTCTCTCTCTCTCTCTCTCTCTCTCTCTCTCTCTCTCTCTCTCTCTCTCTCTCTCTCTCTCTCTCTCTCTCTCTCTCTCTCTCTCTCTCTCTCTCTCACGTAAGACCCGCGGCAGTTTCCAGCGTTGGGAAGCTCTGCAATGGAGGGAGACGAGGGAGAGGGAGAGGCTGTGACGTCAAGGGAGAGTGGTGACGCAATTGTGACGTGCGTGGAGTGAGAGAGAAGTGAGAGAAAGGCTGAATCTCTCTCTCTCTCTCTCTCTCTCTCTCTCTCTCTCTCTCTCTCTCTCTCTCTCTCTCTCTCTCTCTCTCTCTCTCTCTCTCTCTCTCTCTCCCTCCTGTCACATCTATCAGTATTTCAGTCATGAATGTTTATAAACGTAAATAAACAAAAACTCTTTACGTGACTAATGGCTTTTTCTCAGACTATTATTCTTTTTTTCTGGATCAGTCTGCATTTTCTTTCATTACTTCACTCAGAGATATCAATAATTCTTCATAAAGAAATAAAAGCAATTTACTTAATTAGTTTATTTATTTTATTAATTGATTTACTTACATTTTTTTACCAATATTATGTATTCCCTTAGCCCGTTTATTGTACACACCCGAACAGCATTTCTCACAACACATTTTCTTTGACTTGAATTATTCGTGAAAACTTCCTACACAACTTTTCTTGCGTTATATTCATTTGTAAATCCTTTCATTAATGTACATCCAACGTCACATATTCTACGTTTCCTTTTTATACACCTAGAGTAAGAAAATTGTGTCACATTTTTATATTAACACATTCCTTTAATTCACCTGTAAGTGTGCACTCACGCAGCCATAGTAGATTCTCCTTCAGTTCGTCTTATTTTGTGTGGACTCCTGCCACATCTTATTCATCATTGCGTATTCTTTTTGTCCACCTATCAGTGTGCACCCTCGCCACATCCATACTACATTTTCTTTTATCTCGCTTTATTGGTGAGAATTCTTGTCCCACTTCACGTAACATAATACATTCTTTACAGTTCATCTGTTATCGTGCACCCTCACCACATCCTCACCATATCAATGTTACTATAGTTCATCTGTTATCGTGCACCCTCACCACATCAATGTTACATTTTCTTTTAGTTCCTTTTATTGGTGATACTCTTTCCATAATTCATTTAACATTAGGCAGGTTTTTTATATATACATATATTTTTTTGGTCCATTCATTTGCGTGCAAGCCTCACCGCATCTATATTGCATTCTCTTTTACTTCATTTTATTAGAAAGAACTCTCGGTACATTCCTGCCAATTTTGCAATATTTTTTTTCTTTTTCGTTAGTACCCAACCTCACCGCTTCACAGTATCCTTCACAATACATTTTTTTTTTTTTTCATTTCAGTTAGTAGCGCAGTGGCGGGCTCCTCCCCTCACACCGCAGCGGGATGCCTGGAACACAAGCCCCGCACAGCTCTCCACGCACCGGCTCGTTAGCACCACACTAAACCAACCCAGAACCTGACACTGAAAATTGACCTTTCACTCTTCCCTCTCCCAATATTTTATTTCTTCCTCTCATTTGTTCTTCCCTTCCATTCTCCCACTCTGCTCTTCTTCGCTCTTCCTTTTTTTAAATCTTGACATTTGAATTCCTCTTGTCTGCTCAAGTGAGGCGAATGGGGATTTGCTTCGTTCAGGGTTCAAGTACTATAGGGTTGTACCATTGCCAACAAAATCTTTTTCGCTGTGATTTCATCAAGAGATCTCAAATTTTCCGTGGTATTATTCGAGGCGCGCGGCGCAACAACGACGTAACCGTGAAATTTGAGATTTCGTGTTTTTGCCTGCTCCGTGTGGTAGAAGGGTGTAAAAGTCTCGTGGTGATGTCGGCCAAGTCATATTCGACCATCTAAGCACCTGTACTAAGGCTCAAAGTCGAGCGTAGTGCGGAGAAAATTTATCTGGACTAACATCTCGAAAGCGGTACAACAACGACGCAACCTGCTCCTCCCAGCCTCACGTGCGTATGGCCAATCAGCGGCGCGGTTGCAGCCGCCCGGCGCGGGCGAGCCAATCACAGCACCGCTGCCATGTTTACCAGCGCCGTTGCCATGGTGACAACACACTCACCATGTGCTCATCCACTCTGCCCTCTAACACGCCCGAGCACAGACGCACGCTACCTTTCTCGTGACTCTTTACGCAACTATGGCTACTAGAGTGCAGACGAAAGTGTCACAGCATCTTGCTGTGGCCACCAGCCTTACGTAAGTTTTTTAAATCCCCAGTCAACCCGACTTAGTGGGTTGAAGGGGGATTTAAAGGGTTGGTAAATCCGCTAAGGGTATTGCCAGGATCAAACAGACGTATCCTGGTAATCAACTTAACTGTCTCAAGCCAGTGTAAAGGATGAGAGCCAACTATATTCATTGAATACAAAAAAAAAAAAAAAAAAAAAATTCGTTTCTTCATAATGTTCTTGACATAGCGGCTTTCCATTAATACTTACCAGAATGCATGCACAAACATAAAATTATCAGCATTACACACTGTTAGTCATAGCAGGACGTCAAAGTTATGGTAGGAGTAATAACGTGCCGGTAATGAGTAAGTTTTATTTTTTACGCTCGGAAAAAAATTCATAAAAAATTTATTTATGTACCAATCTTCATGAAACTTTCACCTAATACTATGTGTAATAGACTCTAACACATTATTAACAAATGAAAACAATATCGGGAAAAAAAAATTATTACCTACGGTATACGCGTTAATTAACGCGTAAGTCATCCACCAAAAATCGTCACCTATCACTTCGAAACCTACATCCCCAAACAGAACTACCCAAGACCTTTCAAATGATGTATAATACTTACTTATTTAAGGGTATCCTATTGTGCGCAATCAGTGTTTAACTTTGAGCGCGTTTTTCTCGAAACTTCCATTTCTCGGTTACGTCGTTGTTGCACCGCGCGCCTGATTCATTCCAGCTTAGGCTCCAGCACACTTGAACACTGTATGGTTTGAGTGCTGGACAAATGTTGCCATCCCTTTATTTGCTTGCGTCTATAGTTTTTGATCAGCAGGAAGCAGAAAGCAAAAGTGAATGAGTGAAAAATGAGAAAAGATATCTTTCCTTGATCAGAACGACTTAATATGTTTTCTTCCCCAAGACCTCTAACCGAACCCTATAAAACACTGATACTGCTAATAAAAATAGAAAAAGCAGCGTTGCAGCACGTCCTGAGAGCAAGACAGATCCTGGAGGGCTGGACTCGACTGGACTCAGCTCTCTAGACGTCTCTTACTCCTCAACAAAGCGAGGCGAGGCGACCAGCGGGGTTCATATACCCGACCCCGCCATTCAGTGGAAAGCCTCCTGACCCGCTCTGACCGCCGCACGCACTTCCACCGGCTAAGGCAAAACAATAAATGGAAGCAAAAAGGAAGACGATGCTGCTGCTAAACTCAGGATGAAACTGACCGCACAGATATACTTTACTTCCCACGACCTGCACACATTTCTAAAAGGCAAGGCAAGGGAAGGTGAACTGAAGCGAAAAGATGAAAATAAGTAAAGGGAGAAGAGTGTATGATATTGTTATTATTTTTTTTTTCAGAGATGAACTTTTCGTTATTGTTTTCTTCCTTAGGCATGAGTGTTCAATTCTAGATACATTTATAAAAGGTAAGGGAAGAAGAGGTGGAGTAAAGCAGAAAGATGATAATAAGTAAAAGGGAAAGATGCTATTTTCTTCTAAGATGCACTTTGTTATTTTTTTTTTCCTTAGACACAATAAGCACTTGTTTTTAGATACATTTCCAAACAGAATAGGAGTGAAGCGAAAAATTAAAATGAGACAAGGGAGGACGGTATATTTCTGTTTATATTTTCTAACCCAGACATGTGCAATTTTTTTTTTTTTAGATACACTTCAAGAGGGAATAGAAAATGGAGTGAAGAAAAAGATGGAAGGAAGAAAGAACAAAAATATACTTATGTTTTCAGTGAAGGGAGAAAGGTGTATGTTATTATTTTCCTCCTTAGACTTGATGGATTAATTTTCAGATACCTACATTTCAAAAAGAAGTAAACAATAGAGTGATATACTCTTTCATTTTTAAATTCCTACATTTCAAAAAGGAAGAGAAAGTTGATTGAAGTGAACAGAGAGAAAGATGGAGGTCATTATTTTCCTCCTTTTTCACATGCATTTATTTTAGTTACACTTGATAAAATAACAGAAGATGGAGTGAAGTAAAACGATACAAAATAAATGAAAGGGAAAGAGAGAAAAGTTATACATGTTATCATTCCTACTTGTGACGCATACACGTGTGTGTGTGTGTGTGTGTGTGTGTGTGTGTGTGTGTGTGTGTGTCGGATATGAAAATCATCTCCCTGGCGGAATACATCCCATGCATACAAATTCAGTTTTAATTTTCTTGAGTTTATCTACTTTATGCATTACGGGAACAGGGATGAGAATGATGCTCCACTACTACTACTGTTACTACTACTACTACTACTACTACTACTACTACTACTTCTACTTTTTTTTTTTTATGTAGGAAGGACAATGGCCAAGGGCAACAAAAATCCAATAAAAAAAATGCCCACTACATTACCACCACTGCCATTGCTACTGCTACTACTACTACTACTACTACTACTACTACTACTACTACTACTACTTCTACTACTACTACTACTACTACTACTACTACTACTCTCTCTCTCTCTCTCTCTCTCTCTCTCTCTCTCTCTCTCTCTCTCTCTCTCTCTCTCTCTCTCTCTCTCTCTCGACAAAATCTAGCACGATTTTGAAATATCTTAAAACCAGAAGTGCTAACAATTAATGGAGATTAAAACAATAAAACAATCGAGTCAAAAAAAAGGTAGTAAAAGACTCAGAAAAACATAAAAGGAACAAAAATAAAAAAAGTAATTTTTTTAAAAGATAGACGATTAAAAAATGAGAGAGAGAGAGAGAGAGAGAGAGAGAGAGAGAGAGAGAGAGAGAGAGAGAGAGAGAGAGAGAGAGAGAGAGAGAGAGTCATAATGAGAATCACGTACCCAGCATTCAAGAAAAAAATGCTAAGGTAAAATGCAAAGGAAGAAGCGCAAGAGGTATAACTGAAAACAAAGGAGCAAGGAGGACAGGTGGGACAGGTGGGGCAGCAAGGGAGAAAACGACAACACTCTGAGAACGGCAGATCGTGCATGACTCAGACTGAAGCACAGGACGACGCGGAAGCAATCGAGGCGCAGAGGAGACACACGGAGATGTAATTGAGCTGAGAAAAAGAGAAAGAAATAAAGAAAAAGAAAGAAAGAAAGAATACATGTGGAAAAATTTTGACAGACACGGAACACACGGAAAAAGGATATGAGAGAGAGAGAGAGAGAGAGAGAGAGAGAGAGAGAGAGAGAGAGAGAGAGAGAGAGAGAGAGAGAGAGCACTAGAGTAGATATTCCAAAACCTGAGAATAAGAGGTAGGTACAATTTGCCTGACAGATGTTCGTGTATTTGGAGAGAGGAAGTGAAGCACATCCCTACAGACTGAGCAGCAGCAATTACCTGCCCCATTCAAGCACAAGTGTAAGGAAGGAATGAGCGAATACACAGTGAGGTAGGTGTCGGAACAGGACAGCCAGTAAGTTGTAGATTCTTTACAGAAACACGTGCAGACTGTGGTTTCTATATTAAGGCCAGGAACAAAGGAACAATGCCGTGGCAGACCCTGAGCGCGTAACTACCTCGGAAGCACCAGCCAGACTGAGGATTACAGGGTTGTCAAGCGTACAATAAATGGAGGTGCAAAATGAAACATGGTACGGTACATTACATATCCACAACACCCAGACTGCGAAGGTGGGGAGATCCATGAAGCACTTGTGGTAGTAAAGTCAGTATTCAGAGATGACTGGCCAGGTTCTCCAGAGAGCTTTTCTTGTTAACAATGTAGGGAGCTAGTCAGTCTGCCACTACAACCATGAAAACACCCTTAAAGATCCGTGATACTTCAGGTGGAGACGTCTGGAAGTAGTCAGGACGCTGGCAAGGGTGTTTACGAATATGGTCTTAAAGCTGGTGCACAATTCTGATATAAGAGCATGAGAGCATAACAAAATAAAGGAAGTTGTAAGAAACTGTCTACAAATAGTGTCGTGCAGCAAAGTCCATAGACATTAGATTTCTTTAAGATGTCAGATGAATTCCTGGATGAATATTGCAGGTGGTAAGCGTTATTAAGTGCTCAAGAGCTGCCTTGTGTGGACTGACTGACCTTTTGCAGGCTCCTTACTTTATGTTACGTTGTTAAACCTTTCAAGGGACCTTTTCTCTGCCAACTTATTTTTCTGATTATTATGCAATGATAATATTAACTCATTGATTTCTTATGTTTTCAAGATGGATGAAAAGAATAAGAAATTCAAAAATGTTATTTCTTATGCGACATGTAACAGAAATTCCATTATGTTAAAATATTTTCTATTTTTGGCGAGGAGCAACGAGGCAAACTTTTAATGTAAATAGACATCTGTGTTTTTGCTCTGCCGCACAAACAACAAATTTAGTGTTCCGGGGTAGAAGCAGAGCAGAGTGCATTTGTGCATTGCCTTCCCGTGAAGTATTTGACTGACATGCCGGGAAGGAGTGGTGGAGTGCAAGGTTATCCGGATGGGAAATATTGATGAAACTAGTCACAATTATCACACAGCTGTCTGGAACAAAGGCACTGGGAGGAAAACTGTTGAAACAAATAAGACAAAACTAAAGTATCTGCGTAGAGTCTGAAAAATTATATCAATTTTATTTTTCTTAGGCAAGAACGAAATGAAAAGCGAAATCAGAAGTCCCGCGAATCTTGATAAATAACGAAAATCAAGGCGAATGGAGATAAAGTAAAGAAAAGTGGAAAAGCCTCAATAGTACAAAGAGAAAACACGTCAGTAATGTGTTACGTAAGGCTTTCAAATATACGATAATGAGAACCTTTTTAATACGAGGCGGAAAACTCGTCACAGCACATCCACGGAGACGAGGTTATTGAGGTTAAGCAGAGGAGCCTCGAGGAGAGATTAAAGAGGTTAATGACAGGATGAGCAACTCCCTGGATGAGAGGACATCATTACACAACCGTGAAGGGAAGCGCGCCAAGACATCCACAATATATTACTCTTTCTAGCATATTTTTATGAAGTGTGTAAGAAGGACAAAAGTTATGACTCCTATAGGGTAAAATATAAAAACAATGTATCATCCAAAATTTGAAGTGTCTTAACTGTATACTTAATAATCGTCAGTTCCCTTGAGATCTTCTTCATAATATAACATACCAATAACCATCACTGTGTTAGAAATATTGCTGAATCACAGGACTGACCGTGACTTTTCTGTTCCTAGATGCAATTACTTTTCTAATGAAGTAGAAGAGAGAGAGAGAGAGAGAGAGAGAGAGAGAGAGAGAGAGAGAGAGAGAGAGAGAGAGAGAGAGAGAGAGAGAGAGAGAGAGAGTGTGTATGTGTGTGTGTGTGTGTGTGTGTGTGTGTGTGTGTGTAAAGAAGTGGCGGAAGATAGAGAAGTTTGGGATAGTTAAGGATGGTTAAGGATGGTGACAAATGCAGTCCGGCAGGTGACAATTGGAAGACGCAGCTCGGAGGGAGAGGAGAAGCCATTAGCAGAGATACACAGTGATCCGTTACTGGAGGGGAAGGTGAACTGATCCGCTGTCACCCAAAGGAAACAAACCATTGGCAAGAAATCCAGCGTTCCCTCTCTTGCCATCTGCTCCTGTGCTGGCCAGACGTCACCTGGGACACAACCCTGACGCAATGTGCTGTTTCAGAGACCTTACAGAAATGCACACAGGAAAAATCATATTTGAAAAGCCTATTAAAGCATACAGCATACCGACTATCCCAGGGACCCTACAAAAATACACAGCAGAACCTCCTTTTTCCAGGCTTTACAAAACCGTACAGAGCAGAATAGTTATTAGGAAAAGATTATAAAACTGCATACAGCAGAACTCATTATTTCAGAGCCACTGTATAAACTACGAAAGTATAACTATTTGGAAAAATTCCTGTAACCTCACTACGTATTTGGAAATTATACTATGAACCTAAGAGCTTAAGAAGCCAAAACAACAGTCAACAGGTCACAATTCCAAACTACGCCTCAGTCTCCAAGTCTTCCCACACAAGCATAACCTGAGTTCAGACACGTGTAGCCAGTCCACGCCAGGGATTACAGCACCAGCCATCACCTGCAGCCCTTCACGTCCGCCTCATTCCAGACTCGCCTGAGTAGATGCAAACAGCGCAAGGGCAAGAGATGCTCAGTTGGCCTTTCAAGACAGTAATACCATTAGCGATGCATAACACCCACACCACAGCGGCCCCCCTCCACGTGTCTCTGATTTATCCCTCAATTGGTTTTACACACAATTAACTCCGCTCCCCGCTACCCGCTACTAATCCAGCCAATCCCTTCGCTGCTCCATAAGACAGACCCGTTCAGAACCGCCCCTCTTCACCCTGCAGGTGTCTATCAACCCCTGTGTAGAGGAGAGGGGGCAAGGCAGAGGTAATAGAGGTAAGGGTAGCAGGAAACACAGATACAACCTTCGTAGAGCGCTGGGGAGAGGCAGTGAGGAGGCTAACGAGGCCTAACACTCTTGAAGTATTCTGAATAATGTAGAAGTATTCTGAATAAAATAGACCTGCTTAGAGGAATAGCGAGTGTAGAGAAATTTGATATCATCGCTTTAACTGAAACTTGGTTAGATATGTCAGGAAAAGTATTTAATCCAGAGGTTAAGATAGATGGGTATACAATGTTCTATAAAGATAGAGAAAACAGGAGAGGAGGAGGTGTCGCGTTATACGTTAGGGACACATTACAGTGCTGTATGAACAATAGAATTAAAACAGATAACAAAGCAGAGTCGATATGGGTAGATATTAAGGAAGGATCGCAGTCAGTAGTACTAGGGGTAGTTTACAGACCACCGACCAGTACAGAGGAAATTAACACCTCACTGTGGCAGGAATTAAATAGAGCAGGCAGGTACAGTCAGGTATGTGTGGTAGGAGATTTTAATTTTAGGAATATCGACTGGAGTCTGATTGTGGGTAACAAGGAAGCAGAGGAATTCCTTAAGGTAATTCAGGATAATTTTTTAAAACAGGTAGTCGTAGAACCCACAAGGGGGAATAATATTCTAGATTTAATTCTTACTAACAGGGAGGAAGCAGTCACGCAGGTAGAGGTTGGAGGACAGCTAGGTAACAGTGACCATAGGGAAATTAGGTACAATCTAGAATGGGAAGAAACTGTTAGAAATAAAAACACTAGTAAAATACCTGACTTTAGGAGAGCAGATTTTGAAGAATTAAAAAGGTACCTCCAAGGAGTGGACTGGCAAAGGATGCAGGGTGAGGTCAGGTCAGGGACGGAGTTCAGAGAGATAAGGCAGGATGAGGGAGGTGAGGTGAGGCTCCAGAAGGGAGGAGGAAAGAGGAAGGGGGGAGATAGGTGTGAGTATCTTGGAATGTCAGGTCATGGTGAAATGAGAGAGGTAAGGTCGAGGCGAGTTGATGAGGGAGGGGAGAGGATGGTAGGGAACGAGATGAGGGGTTTAGGTGAAGTAAATGTAGATGAATTGTATAAATATTTCGTAGATAAAGTTCATACAGGTCAATTAGCAAATATCCCATATAAAACAATAAGATCACAAAAAAATGACCCTAAATGGATGACTGCTAGGTTAAAGCATTATATAGGGCGTAAGAGAAGTGTATATAAGAGATTAAAGGCAGGTGAGGAAGTTTTAAGGACACAGTATAATGAATTAGTTAGAACAGTCAGGAAGTTAACGAGGAAAGCTAAGGACAATTATGAATTAAAGGTAGCCAGCCAGGCGAAGACGGACCCCAAGGGATTTTATCAGGTATACAGGACGAAAAATAAGGATACTGTAGGTCCATTAAAGGCAGCAGATGGGGAGCTGGTTAGTTCTGGGGAGGAGATTAGTAAACTTCTGAATGATTATTTTTTAACTGTCTTCACTCAGGAAAACATGCAGGATATGCCAGATAGTGAACAGGTGTTTAGAGCAGATGAGTATGAGAAGCTGACGGATATTTCCATAACTAGGGAGATAGTGGAGCAGGAGATAGATAGGCTAAAAAAGTTCAAGTCACCAGGACCTGATGAAATATATCCCAGAGTACTGAAGGAATGTAAAAAGATTATTAGTGAGCCGTTAGTTTCTGTCTTTAGGAAATCACTGGAGTCGGGTGAGGTACCAGTAATGTGGAGGCAGGCTAATGTAGTACCCATCTTTAAGAAAGGGGATAAAACTTTAGCGTCTAATTATAGACCTGTCAGCTTAACTTCAGTTGTAGGTAAAATGTTAGAGTCAATAATAGCCAGGAACATTAGGGAACATTTAGACAAACATAACTTGATAAATCAGTCACAGCATGGCTTCACGAAGGGGAAGTCTTGCCTGACAAACTTGTTAAGTTTTTACAGTAAGGTGTACGAGGCAGTAGATAATGGTGATAGTTATGATATCTTATATCTGGACTTTAGTAAAGCATTCGACAAGGTGCCCCATCAAAGGCTCCTGAGAAAGGTTAGGGCGCACGGGATAGATGGGAAGGTGTTAGGTTGGATAGGGTCATGGCTTGGTAACAGGCGACAGAGAGTGCTAATAAACGGCTCGAAATCCGAGTGGGGTCATGTCATTAGTGGGGTGCCACAGGGATCAGTATTAGGGCCATTATTATTTCTAATATATATCAATGACTTGGATAGTGGAATTAGTAGCGATGTTAGTAAATTTGCGGATGACACAAAGATAGGTAGATTAATTAGGTCAGAAGCGGATGCCATCGCCTTGCAGACAGACTTAGATAGAATGAATGAATGGACGGATAGATGGCAAATGCAATTTAATATCAATAAATGCAAAGTGCTTAGCGTAGGTAGAGGAAACCCACACAATAGGTACACATTAAACACCCAAACTCTGGTAGGTACAGGGTACGAGAAAGATTTAGGAGTTATAGTTAGCTCTGAACTCCGTCTAGGGAAACAATGCATAGAAGCCAGAAACAAGGCAAATAGGGTACTAGGATTCATTTTTAGGAGTGTTAAAAGTAGAAGGCCGGAAGTAATATTAAAGTTATACTTGGCGCTGGTCAGACCTCATCTAGACTACGCTGTGCAGTTCTGGTCCCCACATTACAGGAAAGATATAGGTCTATTAGAATCAGTACAGAGGAGAATGACTAAAAGGATCCAGGGGATGAGGAGTATTCCTTACGAAGCGAGGTTGAAGCGGTTAAATTTACATTCTCTAGAGAGACGTAGGTTAAGAGGGGACCTGATAGAAGTCTTTAAGTGGTATAGGGGTTATAACAAGGGAGATGTAAGCAAAATTCTTAGGATCAGCAACCAAGGTAGAACAAGAAATAACGGGTTCAAGCTTGAAAAATTTAGGTTTAGGAAGGAGATAGGAAAAAATTGGTTCTCAAATAGAGTGGTAGATGAGTGGAACGGACTCAGTAATCATGTAGTTAGTGCCAGGACACTAGAGAGCTTTAAGAGAAGATTAGACAAGTTTATGGATGGGGATAACAGATGGAAATAGGTAGGAGTGTTTCATACAGGGACTGCCACGTGTAAGCCTGGTCGCTTCTTGCAGCTTCCCTTATTTCTTATGTTCTTATGTTCTTATGGAACCTGAGATGGGGAGACAGTAGGTGTGTGGATCACAGGGCACACCAGCCGGTACAGGGGGCCAGAGACGCGTGCTGTGGGGACTGACTCCTGGCGGCCTGACAAACTCACTGGTGCTAATTATGTGAAGGATGACCATGTTAGAAAGTTACATTACTGTTACTTTTTATAATAATCTTTTGCTGCTACTAGTGTTGTTGCTGCTGCTGCAGTTTTTATCATGATTATTATTATTATTATTATTATTATTATTATTATTATTACACCACCATCCCCACTACTAACACACATTATAATAACAAGCCTAACACTACCATAATCACCACTACAACCATCAATACCACAACATAACAACAAACCCTTAACACACTCATTGACACCACCATCAACACCAACAACAGCAACACAATCATAATTCTAACACCACCGCCACTCTTCCTACACGCATCCAATCATGACGCTGCGAGACACAAACACCACTCTATGTTTCCCTTCCCTGTCACATTTCCTTACCCTTCCCTGGCAATGTTTTCCTTTCTCTATCACACTCCCTCACTCCCTTCCCCTCCCCCCGCATAGCCGCCTCCCCAACAGGTTGTCTGGACCATTACTTTGTTTAATCTTGTGGCAATGTCACACACGGGAGTTTCTTGTTTTCTCCTCCCACCGACCAAGTCTCCCGGGAACTGCTATTGTAAGACATGGAATCCTCCTTTATCCCGCTTTTTTGATGTACGCTTCAGATTTATTCATGTCTGGTGAGGTCCGGCGGTGACTACACATCATGTACGCTACACGTCTGTCTCTTATAGGTTTCCTCAGTGTAGGCGAAGATAAACTACATTGATAACCCCGAACCTTTTAACAAACTCCGTATTATCTCTTAGATTGTGTATGGGTGTAGGTGTGTTTTTCTGTGTGTGTGTGTGTGTGTGTGTGTGTGTGTGTGTGTGTGTGTGTGTGTGTGTGTGTGTGTGTGTGTGTGTGTGTGTGTGTGTGTGTGTGTGTGTGTGTGTGAATTGAATTGAATTGAATTGAATTGAATTGAATTTATTGAGTAAGCTCAGACTTTATATAAAAGTATGGAGCACAGCTCTCCAGCAAAATAATACAAACATTATATACAGAATTATAAACAGAATGTGCATAATATTATACAAGAAAAAAAAATACATACAAATGAAATTCACTGTAAGCAATGGCAAAAAAATGAATTAAAAAAAAGTGTATGCATATATAATGATACATACTGTTACTAATTAAGAAATTAGAAAAAACTATTGAGGTGTTTTGCACACTATTTATCTAAACATGCGTAGCACCATCCTCAAAAACAAAGATAATTTCTTCATAACACTTGAACTTGTACTTTGCATGAACAACACATATTTGAATTGTGTTGGCCTATTTATGTAATAATTTGGTATGTACATATTACGTAACCTAACAGTGTGTGTGTGTGTGTGTTTTATGTAGGAAGGACACTGGCCAAGGGCAACAAAAATCCAATAAAAAAAATATGCCCACTGAAATGGCAGTCCCATAAAAGGGTCAAAGCAGTGGTCAAAAATTGATGAATAAGTGTCTTGAAATCTCCCTCTTGAAGGAATTCAAGTCATAGGAAGGTGGAAATACAGAAGCAGGCAGGGAGTTCCAGAGTTTACCAGAGAAAGGGATGAATGATTGAGAATACTGGTTAACTCTTCCGTTAGAGAGGTGGACAGAACAGGGGTGAGAGAAAGAAGAAAGTCTTGTGCAGCGAGGCCGCGGGAGGAGGGTAAAAAAAACAAAACAACCCTCACGTAATTCTCCGTGTCTCATCTCTTTCTTGCATTTGTGCGTCTTTCTCACAACAGTAACTTGTGTATTATGTGTAAGGTATATTAATTTTCGTCTCCGTGATGGAAATAACATAAGCCTGCCACAAAATTCACCTTCTCATCTCTTTCTTACACTTGTATCTTTTTTTCAGTATCGCTTCAGTAAAGGTTCTCTGTGTGGTAAACCTGAACTGTATTGCTTCTCTGTGCTGGTCACGTCACGAGCTGAAATAACTCCAATGCCATGTTAACTATCCAGGCTGCTTCTCTTTCCCACACTTCTAGTTTTGTCAGTGTCCTTCACAATGGTTCTGTGTGGTAAACAAAACAATGTTATTTCTCTGTCGTCAAAAGAAAGACAAATGCCACGTAACTTTCCGTGTCATCTTTCTCACATGTTAACTTTTATATTTTTCTATTTAATTTATTTATTCATTATTGACCACTCATTACTACCACACTAACTCATACTCATTACTCCATGCATGACCTCAGCGTACCTGATTTTTCTACCTTACCTTATAATTAGCAGCCTCTAAAAATAAACCACTATCACATTTATTTCAGCCTGGTGGAGTCACAGGCGCGGGTGTCGCTGATCCCCGGCCGTGTGACCACCCTTTTTATTTCACGAATAATATGTAAAAGTTATTTGCAAAATCTCAATTTTGATCCGATTTAATTATTCACGAGAATATTATTTGATCTCACTTTAAATACTTCATGGCAAAATAGCCTCCCTGTAAAATATAATTAATGAACATATTTATATTTGGCAGCGATACGGAACACATTATTTCTGCCTAAACTTTTCAGTCATGGCGTCTGGCGCTCTACGTATGTCCGGCTGCCTATCTGACTGACCGGCTAACAGACTGACTGACTGGCTGAGTGACGATTAAATGACGGACTAACTGACGGACTTGGTGACTGCCATTACTACCAAAAAAAAAAAAAAAAAAAAAAATGAAAGCCTTCTCCCTCAGAGATCTCCATTCTTGGAGACTTCAATGTTCACCACCAGCTTTGGCTTTCCTCTCCCTTCACTGACCATCCTGGTGAACTAGCCTACAACTTTGCTATCCTCCATGACCTAGAGCAATTGATGCAACACCCTACTCGTATTCCTGACCGTCTTGGAGATATGCCCAACATTCTTGACCTTTTCCTGACCTCTAATCCTTCTGCTTATGCTGTCACCCTTTCTTCTCTGTTGGGCTCCTCCGATCACAATCTCATATCTTTATCTTGTCCTATCACTCCAATCCCTCCTCAGGATCCCCCTAAGCGAAGGTGCCTCTGGCGTTTTGCCTCTGCTAGTTGGGGGGACCTGAGGAGGTATTTTGCTGATTTTCCTTGGAATGACTACTGCTTCCGTGTCAGAGACCCGTCTTTGTGTGCTGAGCGCATAACAGAGGTGATAGTGTCTGGCATGGAGGCGTACATTCCTCACTCTTTTTTCTCGACCTAAACCTTCTAAACCTTGGTTCAACACAGCTTGTTCTCGTGCTATACATGATAGAGAGGTGGCCCACAAAAGGTACTTAAGCCTTCCATCACCAGAATCTCATGCACTTTATATTTCTGCCCGGAACCATGCCAAGTCTGTTCTCCAACTAGCCAAAAACTCCTTCATTAA
>NW_026973688.1:562500-580000 GCF_035594125.1 Scylla paramamosain | reverse complement strand
AAGCGAGAAAATCAAAGAAGCAAGGAGTAAAATTTGGCACGCTATCGAAAGGCTGATCAAAGTTGGCAAGAAGGAGGAAAGTTTGCCACCCGATGGAAAAATACTTGATTGTTTGAGGCTCCAGGTGGAAAGGGAAGTGAGAGAATGGGAAAAATGAGGGATGCAATAAACTCTTTCACTGCGATGCGGAACAGTTTACACCAATAGAGGCAATGTATCCAATCTTTCAGTGCATGTAGAAGTTTTTTTTTTTTTCTATGTAGGAGGGACACTGGCCAAGGGCAACAAAAATCCAATAAAAAAAAAAATTAAAAGGCTCACTGAGATGCCAGTCTCAGAAAAGGGTCCAAAGCGGTAGTAAAAAATTGAAGGATAAGTGTCTTGAAACATCCCTCTTGAAGGAATTCAAGTCATAGAAAGGTGGAAATACAAAAGCAGGCAGGGAGTTCCAGAGTTTACCAGAGAAAGGGATGAATGACTGAGAATACTGGTTGACTCATGCATTAGAGAGGTGGTCAGAATAGGGGTGAGAGAAAGAAGAAAGTCCTGTGCAGCGAGGCCGCGGGAGGGGGGGAGGCATGCAGTTAGCAAGATCAGAAGAGCAGTTAGCATGTAAATAGCGGTAGGAGACAGCTAGAGATGCAACATTGCGGCGATGAAAGAGAGGATGAAGACAGTCAGTTAGAGGAGAGGAGTTGATCAGACGAAAAGCTTTTGATTCCACCCTGTCTAGAAGAGCAGTATGAGTGGAACCCCCCCCAGACATGTGAAGCATACTCCATACATGGACGGATAAGGCCCTTGTACAGAGTTAGCAGCTGGAGAGGGAGGGGGAGGAAAACTGTAGTAGATTATTCATTGTGGCTATAGAAGAATACAAAAAAAAAAAAAAAAAAAAAAATGCCTTAGTGATTTGTGATGAAGAAAACGTGTCAAAGGATTAAAAACAGCAAAGATATGATGTGGTACTCAGATGTTTAGGAAGCGGAGGTGAAGTTTATACAAGTGTGATGCTTAGAAGTGGTTGAAGAAAAATACAAAAAATGCTTTAGAGTAGTTTGCGATGAAGAAAAAAGTATTAGATAGCAATGAAAGGATTAGAAACAGCAAAGATAAGATGTGATACTGCCATGTTTAAGAAATGGAGGTAAAGTTAATAGAAGGAAATAGTTAAACAGTTAAATAATTAATAGTATCACATAATAAAATACCTGCAAAATAATTAATGATAGTAAATAAACAATAGTTTAATAGATAAGATGTGATACTGCCATGTTTAAGAAATGGAGGTAAAGTTAATAGAAGGAAATAGTTTAAACAGTTAAATAATTAATAGTATCACATAATAAAATACCTGCAAAATAATTAATGATAGTAAATAAACAATAGTAAAAAAATACTTAATACCTAATGCTTAATAGTAGAAAACATTTATTAGTAGCACATAGACAACAGCGAATACTTAATAGCAAAAAGTCAGAAACATTTAACAGTACCAGTAGACAACAGTACCAAATAGTCAATGGCAAATAATAGGAGATAGTTAACGGTACAAATAGTTAATAGGGAATAGTTAGCAGTGCACAACAGTTAGCCAGCAGCAAGCAGTCAGCAGCAGCACAGAGGCGTAGTACAGACACTACTTCCCTGTGCTTCTGTTACACGTCCATGTTGTGTTTACTTCAATTTGTTTACTTCATTATTTACTTGTTTACTGATTGATTTGACTCATTTATATTTTTTGTATTTGTCTTGCTTTGGATGTTTGTGTAATGTACACGGTATTTGTTTATGTTTGTTTGCTTGTTTGTTTGCTTACGCGTTTATTTATTCGGGTTAGTTATTGTTTTGTTTCCTTTTTGCTAACTTGTCTTACTTTGAAGGAAATTTTGTGTAGGAAAAGATAAACTATTTCTCTTCTTCATCTTATTATTATTATTATTATTAGTAGTAGTAGTTGTAGTAGTAGTAGTAGTAGTAGTAGTAGTAGTAGTAGTAGTAGTAGTAGTAGTAGCAGCAGCAGCAGCAGCAGAAGCAGTAGCAGCAGCAGCAGCAGCAGCAGTAATAGTAGTAGTAGTAGTAGTAGTAGTAGTAGTAGTATGAATAGTAGTAGTAGTAGTAGTAGCAGCAGTAGCAGCAGCAGCAGCAGCAGCAGCAGCAGCAGCAGCAGTAGTAGTAGTAGTAGTAGTAGTAGCAGTAGCAGTAGCAGTAGTAGCAGCAGCAGCAGCAGCAGCAGCAGCAGCAGTAGTAGTAGTAGTAGTAGTAGTAGTAGTAGTAGTAGTAGTAGTAGTAGTAGTAGTAGTAGTAGTAGTAGTAGTAGTAGTAGTAGTAGTAGTAAGCAGCAGCAGCAGCAGCAGCAACAGCAGCAGCAGTAGTAGCAGCAGCAGTACTAGTAGTAGTATGAGCAGTATTGATGTTATTGTGTTCCATGGTTAACAAATGATAAATCTTCTAATGTTTGCGCAGGTGGAAAATTTTTTTACCACTTGCTTGTTTGTTTGTTTGTTGTGTGTGTGTGTGTGTGTGTGTGTGTGTGTGTGTGTGTGTGTGTGTGTGTGTGTGTGTGTGTGTGTGTGTGTGTGTGTGTGTGTTGTTTTACCTTGTTTGTGTAACGGAAGAGAAATTATAAAAAATAAATAAATCAAGAATGAGAAATGAACACAATACTCGTAACAGTTAGGTTTATATGTATATTAACCCCAGCCTCTCTCTCTCTCTCTCTCTCTCTCTCTCTCTCTCTCTCTCTCTCTCTCTCTCTCTCTCTCTCTCTCCCCCGGGGCCCCGAGCATGCAGACCGCCTCAACGCAAAAAGCAGCGCGTTTATCTACGGCCGCGATATTCTAAACTACTTCTAGGTGTTCTCTCTCTCTCTCTCTCTCTCTCTCTCTCTCTCTCTCTCTCTCTCTCTCTCTCTCTCTCTCTCTCTCTAATTCCTCAATGTTCCTCCTTACAGAACGTGCTTGTCTCATCGTTATATCCATTAGAGAGAGAGAGAGAGAGAGAGAGAGAGAGAGAGAGAGAGAGAGAGAGAGAGAGAGAGAGAGAGAGAGAGAGAGAGAGAGAGAATCAATGTGAAGATGCCGTGTGGTGCGTGAGGCTGAAAGGTTTTGGCTGATGGTTGGCTGCGTTGTAGCAAAGTTATGGTCTTTATCTAATCTTACTCCCTGCAGTGTCACTTTCTAGGGCATTCCTCACGAGTTGTGTCACCTACAGAATGTCACCAAGAGCAAGCAGAACTCTCTCGATCAGCTGAGCATTACTCTACTCTCGCAGGACGCCTCTCCTCTGCTGCCAAAAGTAATTTTAGACGCATTAGGAGTACCCCTCACCACTCCTAGCAGCTAAAAGTATTTTGGGTCTTAAAAGTGATTATGTATTACTTTTAAGGAACTTAGAACTAAAACTGATCACTTAAAGTACTTTTAGCCTGTTAAAAATTTTATGTATACCGGCCCAGGTCTGAGTTTGAAGCCTTCCCAGCCGCCCTCCCTCACTACTTTCCGGATTCCGCTGGCCAGGCCACAGGTGTTCTTCCTTCTGTTCTCCCGTCCAGTGGCACTTCTCACTGCCTTTCCATATAATACAAACTATAAACAAAATTTTTTTTTCTCTCTCTCTCTCTCTCTCTCTCTCTCTCTCTCTCTCTCTCTCTCTCTCTCTCTCTCTCTCTCTCTCTCTCTCTCTCTTACTAAGAAAAAATGGTGCAATAGTGATCGCCGCCAAAAGGAAATGGACAAGTTACTCCTTCGCTTCATTGCCGGCTCTCTCCAACCTCTTTCAGGGGTTGAGGATGCTAACTTTGAAGCTCTTCTTAACAAGGCCCAGCCCAGCTACAGCAGCCCAAGCCGCAAGGAGCTCAGCAGCAAGCTTCTTCCTTCGCAAACTCAACAACTACAGGAACATCTCAATAAGAAGTCTTCTTCTGTTGGTTACGTCTGTGTTACACCTGACCTTTGCACAAACAGACAGATGCGGTCGTGCACTGGGATCACGTGTCACTTCAATGATAACTTCCAGCTCCAATCAACACTGTTGGCATGCACAAGATTCAAAGGGTCCCACACTGCACAAAAGATCCATGCCACATTCACAGAAATCATCACTAGCTTTAACCTACAAACAAAGATTTTGACTATTGTAACCGACAGTGGCACCAATGTGCTTAAGGCACTCGTGACACTTCCCGGTGTGGACGATGCGAACACTAATCAAGACAGTGAAGGCGAAGAGGAGGATGACACCTTTCACATTCCTGATAACAATGACAACTTGCTGCAGCTATTGCCTGGCCATGTCAGATGTTTTGTTCACACTTTACAAACTACTGTGAAAGATGGGCTCCAAGAAGCAGGGCCTGTCTCAGGAGTCACTGGACAAGCCTCACGTCTAGCGTCACACGTTCGTCACTCTGCACTGCCATCTGACATTGTCCAAGTCAGTGCAGACCTCGGGACAAAAATGCAACGCGATGGAACACCAGTAACAAGATGCTTCGCTAACCTTCTCAATATTGATCCAGCCAAGCTTCATCAGCTAAACTGTCCAGTAAAGATAACCAAATATGAACTTAATCTCATCAAGCGGGTAACAGACATCTTGACACCATCTGAAGTAGCAACTCTAGAGTGTCAGGGAGAGAATGTTGTAACGTCAAGCAAAGCAATTCCGTGCATTCGTGGACTGAAAGCTGAGCTTGAACAACCGTCACAGACACACGAGTCAAAGGTGATTACTACTCTCAAAAGCTCCATCAAGAAAACACTGAAGATCTATGAAGACAAGGCGATGTTTCAGCTGGCTTCACTCCTAGACCCACGCTTCAACATGGACTGGTGCTCACCACAACAAGTCATGTTCATCACATCCCTACTCAAGTCTAAAGTACATGACATTAAGTCCACTGCCACTGAAGAAAAGGGTTCCCTTCAGGAAAATAAGGAGGCCCCTACAAAGAAGTGCAGGCTGTTCAGATTCATGACACCATCAGCATCAACGAGCTCTTCCCTCTGTACATTAACATCAACTTTATCACAAGTACAATCCTACCTGAGTCAGCCAACAACAGAGGATGACAGTGACCCCCTTCTCTTCTGGGAACAGAATCAGTCACCATTACCTCAACTAGCTATACTGGCTCTCCGATATCTGTGTATCCCACCATCATCAGCTCCAGTTGAGACACTTTTCTCTCTTGCTGGGAAAGTCTTTCGTCCTGAACGATGCACAATGATCGATGTTCGCTTTGAGGAGTTGATGTTTATCAAGTGTAACCAACACTTAGCAAATTACACATTACATGACAAATAATCTAGCCTATAAGAAATCATGTGTATAACAAGTTCTATATTTTTCAAAGAGAAATACTTTGTTTTCATTATTGCTGTGAAAGCCTGTGATCATGATTTGAAATAAATTCATAGAAGTAATGTATTATGTACTGTAAAGCAAAAACAAATAAAACCTCTTGCACACTATGTATGTTTTTAATACCATTAGTTAGTAAGTGATTCAAACGGTTATGTTACCGTGCTCAAATATGGAACAGTGCACCTAACAGATGTAGTTTGCTACCTGTTTAGGCATTGTACTTAATCATTGCTAATCATTATCTTTTTATAAATAATCACAGCGAGATGTGATTGCAATCATAATCTAATACAAATCATGCACAAAAAGACAAAAAATAATCGTAATCAAAAATACCAAAACTAAACTAATCATCATTTAATCACAATCAAAAAAGTATTCCACACCATAATCAAAATCAAATCATAATAATTTTTTTTTAAATCATGCCCATGTCTGGCAGGTGTGGGATGAGCTTCCTCACTGAATATTAGTAGTGAGGTTTGTGTAGGATGTGATTTATCACTGAGTATTAAATATGTGAAGTGATTTGAATCGAAGTGTAATGTGAAGTGTTCCAGATATTTAATGGAATTAATTTGAGGGGAGATGAAACAATTCTCGTAGTTTTTCGTTGTTGTCGGAAGTCGTCTATGGTCGTCTGCGTGTAAATATATGTCAATAATACAAATTAAGTAAAAATTATGAAAACTTAAACGCGTTCCCTTGAACCCACAAAAGCCAGTCTCAGAGATTAGGGACGCAGCAAGATCGTGCAACACTCAAGCAAGACAGGTGTCCCCCTCACCACTCCTAGCCGATAAAAGTCTTTTGGCTTTTAAAAGTGATTGTCTATTACTTTTAAAGAACTTTTACCAATAAAAGTAAAACTGATCACTAAAAGTACATTTACCCTATCAAAAATGTTTATGTATAACGGCCCAGGTCTGCGTTTGAAGCCTTCCCCGCCGCCCTCCCTCCCTTCTCTTCAGATTCCGCTGGCCAGGCCAGAGGTGTTCTTCCTTCTGTTCTCCCGTCCAGTCACAGTTCTCATTGCCTTTCCATATAATACCCACTATAAACAAAATTCTCTCTCTCTCTCTCTCTCTCTCTCTCTCTCTCTCTCTCTCTCTCTCTCTCTCTCTCTCTCTCTCTCTCTCTCTCTCTCTCTCTCTCTCTCTCTCTCTCTCTCTCTCTCTCTCTCTCATATTTTACCCAGCTGTTAGAGGAATTAATGCTTTTTCATCTTCTTTATCATGGCAAATGAACATTTTCCTTTTCACAAGAGTAATGATGTAGGGCTTATTAATGCAATTCATAATCAAAGTTATTCTTTAAGTGTTCTTAATACATTAATCGTTAACAGTTGTAATGAAGCAGATCATCCTAGTCATAGTGTAGATCACCTAAGTGAACCTAAAATACGTGATCCCGTATGCGATTATATTTTTTGTAATGAGTTACACAGTCAATCGTTTCCTAGTAACAGCTTACAAATATTTTCCTACAATATCAGTAGTGTACCTCAACACCTGGACTCCCTATACGACCAGTGTTGAAGTCCATCCAGTGTCACTTTCGATGTCCTTGGCTTATGTGAAACTCGCCTTAATGACACTATTTGTAATGTGTATCAATTAGATCATGACATGCCATACTTTCAAAATAATCTACCCTTAGTGGTGGCCTAGCTAGCTACATTCTTAGTTAATTTCAAGGTGTGATTATTTGTAATGATGTTATTTATAGAGAAGAAATTAACAATTTTAGTACATGGTGCAGGGATAATTTTTTAGAATTAAATGTTAACAAAAGTAAGGAGATGATTATTGATTTTAGTAAGACTCCCGTACAACATGAACCTTTGGAAATCAATGATGAAACTGTTGAAGTAGTAGAAGAATACAAATACTTAGGAACGATCATAGACAATAAACTCAACTTTTCCTCTCACATAGATAAAATATATAAGAAGGCAAACTCAAGGATGTTTTTTGTTAGGAAACTATGCAAGTTAAAAGTTGGCAGTAAGATAATGGATTTGTTCTACAGTAGTATACTACAATCAGTTTTTTTCATTTGCTATATGTTGCTGGTATGGAAATAGTACTGTGGAATCTAAAGGTAAACTAAGCAAGATAATAAAGAAATGTAGCCGATTAAAAGTAAAAAATACAAAACCATTGTTGGAACTGTATAAACGAGCGGTTATTCAGAGAAGCAATATCATAATAAAAGACCCCAGTCACCCATTGCACACATGTTACGAATTGTTACCATCTGGCAGAAGATGGAGATCTGTGCAGGGCCGAACATCTCGGTATAGGGAGTCGTACGTTCCATCTAGTATCAGGATATTGAATGGGAATCAACAGTTGTAAAAGAAGGCAGCACTCAGGGACATCAGCAATACTTTCAATGTTTTTAATATTTTAATGTGTTCTATTTTTAATAGTTTATGATTGAGAATTTAATAGATGTAACTGATAGTTTTAAGAATTTTTATACTTCTATATTTCTCTTTTATACTTTGGCAACCACAAGACAAATTCTCTGTAAGAGCAATAAAGTATTATTATTATTATTATTATTATTATTATTATTATTATTATTATTATTATTATTGATGATGCTTGTTTGCAATCACCACATATTGAGGCATTATTCATAAAAGTCTTAAAAACAATTAAATTTATAATTGGTATGGTATATAGACTCTCAACTCAACATTCATTGATTTTCTTGAGTCTATGGAAGAAATTTTACAAGTATTATCGAATTTAAAGATGAAATGTTATGTAATGGGGGATTTTAATGTTCTAGGCTTAATAATAGATGATAGATTAACATGAAAACAACACCTACATCAACTCTGTAGTAAATTGTCACAAATAACTGGTGTCTTGTACAAAATTACAAACAATATAACTGTCCAATGTCTGAAATTAATATATATGTCTACTGTTTATCCACATGTAATAAACTGTTCGGCAATTTCAGGGGGAGCTTTTAAAACACTCTTAGATGGGTTATTTGTTGCGCACAAAAAAATAATGAGAGTAATGTTTCATAAAAAAAAACGGTACGATCATACTAATCCTCTATTTTGTGAACACAACCTTTTGAAAGTCCCCGATATAATATTCTTGCAAACTTGTATATTTCTTTTCAAATCAATTTACATATATCCCAATAATACATCTTATAAATTACTATCCAATAATATTAATAACAATAGAAGGCCAGATGACCTCAAACTTCCTCTCTGTAGGACTGTCCACGAACAGAGAAGTGTGAGTGTGCGCGGCGTCAGGGAGTGGAACAGCCTCCCGCACGATATTAAATCACTAACCTCTATCAATTTGTTTAAAAGCAAAGTGAAATGTTTCTTACTTCTAAATGTAGCACTTAACAACCACTACATTGCTGTATTACATGTACATTTTCTTCAATGACTCATACAAAAAAATAATTTATCATTTGGAGTTTCCTGTAAGGCTTTGACTGCATAGATTGTACACAAAAATGATCACTTGATGCTGCGCGGCGCCACTCGTTACGTAGCGAGCCAGGGAGGGAAGGAAGGAGGCGGAGGCAAGGCGAGCGGTTCCCGACACACACAACTTACACGTCCATTTCTTGCAAAATAAAGCAAAACACACCATTTGGGTATAAAATATTTTCGACTTGGAATTACTTGAACTATCAGATCCCGAAGTATGTGAATAAAATATTTTCGACTTGGAATTACTTGAACTATCAGATCCCGAAGTATGTGAATAAAATATTTTCGACTTGGAATTACTTGAACTATCAGATCCCGAAGTATGTAACTCGAGGGACACCCTGTATTTATTCGCGCGCGTGTGTAATCCTTTGTAATACAACTTTTCTGCTCAATAGACCTGTATACTTGATGCAATTATATACTACTACTACTACTACTACTACTACTGCTATTACTATTACTACTACTACTATTATTACAACAACAACAACAACAACAACTGCTGCTACTACTACTACTACTACTACTACTACTACTACTACTACTACTACTATTGTTGCTTCAGCAGTTACCATTATGATTAGTATGAGTCATCACCACTACACCTAAAGTAACTATTACTGCAGGAAGAACGAAGCAGTATTAATAGCAACAACAGATTGAAAAATGAACAGTTTTTCTCGTGATCAAAGAGAATTCCTGCTTCATAACGTCAACAGCTGGTCAGGTTAGCAAGACAATACTACTTATCTTCCACAAACTCTTCACACTTAAGCTATTATTTGATCAATTGACAGAAATATGCTTGTTACAACCTTCATCTGGTGTTCCTTCAGTGCATTCATAATACTTCTCTTTAGTCCCCGTGTAGTTATCACATTAATAGCACACATCCTTTACGTACCCTAACATTGAAGGTATTATTATATCTGTTATCTGATATGTACTTCTCGTTACACCCATCGTCCTCATTGCTTCATTCAGTATTCACTGCCTCTGTAATCCTTTTCATCCTTTCCCTCCACTATCTCGTCAAGTTATCCTATTAATTACATATTTCTTGTAGTAACCTAACATTGAAGGTATTATTATATCTTTTATCTGAAATGTACTTCTCGTTACAGCCATCACCCTCATTGCTTCATTCAGTATTCCGTAAGTCTATCATCCTTTTCGTTCTTTCTCTCTACCATCTCGTCAAGTTATCTTGTTTATTACATATTTCCGTAGCACCCTAAGAAGCAAGTTACTATTATATCTATCATCTAAAATGTACTTTTTGTCACACCCACCACCCTTGTATTGCACCACCATAAGATTCAATACACCGAGCAACTCAATAGAGAGCTCAAATAAACCTGAGCACAGAGAGACAGGCACCGTGGCAAAGATTCGAACCTGCAAGCCGAGCACGGGAAACCACCACATTACTGAACAAGTCATCAGGAACACACCTCCTCTGGTGGGATTTTCGGGCTTAGAACATAAAAAACATAAGAAATAAGGGAAGCTGCAAGAAGCGACCAGGCTTACACGTGGCAGTCCCTGTATGAAATATACCTACCTATTTCCACCTGTCATCCCTATCCATAAACCCGTCTAATCTTCTCTTAAAGCTCCCTAATGTCTTAGCACTAACAACATGATTACTGAGTCCGTTCCACTCATCTACCACTCTATTTGAGAACCAATTTCTTCCTATCTCCTTCCTAAACCTAAATTTTTCAAGCTTGAACCAGTTATTTCTTGTTCTATCCTGGTTGCTGATACTAAGAATTCTATGCGTCATTGTCAGTTTAGTAGTTTAACAATTTATTGAGAAAGTTTGATGCACTTAAGCTATGATTATATATGCAATGGAACAAGTTTAAAGTGGGGTAAATCAAGATAGCTTATCTTATCCTATACTTAAATGTATAATAATACATCAATACATTGTAGGAGGAGAAGAGGGCATGAAAATGTTGAAAGATGGAAAGTGGAAGTGATGAAAGCGGTGAAAAATTAGACATAAATAGATGAAAATACAAAAAAGATAGGAGATAAGAAGAGAAAGTGATGCAAATACTAAAAGGACATAGCAAATAGAAAGCGAAAATAAAATAAAGATACTGAAAGACAGTAGAAAATAGAAAGCGGAAGTGATGGAAATACAGGAAAATAGGAGACAGAAAATGAGTGAGAGACAGAACCCAGACATTATCATTACAGTAAATCCACCTCTGTCACCTCATACGATATAACAAATCTGACAGAAATTAAACCCATACATTCTTCTAAGCACCAAAAATCACACATAACAAACAACACTAAGAATTGAGACTGAACAGCGCAGTAGCGGAGAGAGAAAGAGAGAGAGAGAGAGAGAGAGAGAGAGAGAGAGAGAGAGAGAGAGAGAGAGGTAGGGAGGGGGTAGTTCTGTCCCTCAGTCTGGGGTCGTGTCCTGACATATCACTGTAATATTATATCGCCCATAGTATCGCCGCCTCCCTCTCCCTTATTTCCTCCTCCCTTCTCCTCAGTGTTCATCCTTTTCCCTTCCTTCTCCCTATTTCCTTCTTCCTCTTTCCTTCATCTGTGATCCTTTTCCTTCTCTTTTACTAATCTCCTTACTCCTTCCTCCTCCTCCTCTTCCTCCTTCTCCTCCGCGTCTCTTATTGTTCATCTTTACTTCTCTTTCTCTTCTCCCTTTATTAATATCACTCCTCCTTCCTCCCTCCTCCTCCTCTTCTCTCTTTCATTTTCATTTCTTCTCCATGTTCATCCTTATTCCTCTTCCTCTTCCTACTCTATGTTCATCCCTCTTCCTTCTCCTCTTCCTCCTCCTCCTTCTCTTATCGTTCATTTTTACTCTTACTCTTCCTCCTCCTCCAGTGCACTGATACACCTTTCTTCTTCTCTTCCTTCTACTTCCCCTCCTCCTCCTCCTCCTCCTCCTCCTCCTCACCGTTCATCTTGGTTCTTTTCATTCCAGGTCCTCATAAACACCTTGTCTTTATCTCCCCCTCCTCCTCTTCCTCCTCCTCTTCTTTTTCCTTCTCCTTTTCCTCTTCCTCCTCATCATCATTCTTACACCTCAACATTCATCATAAACACCTTTTCTCTTCTCCGTCCTCCTCCTCCTCCTCCCTTTACCCAGAGGTTAAGATAATGCTCTGCTAACTGCCTAACTCCCTCAGCCAATCAGCGGCCGCAAATTATCCTGTTAGGGAGAAGCCAATAGCGGGGTGGCAGTGATTAGGTGGTTAATTGATGTAATGGGGAGGAGGAGGAGGAGAAGATGTTGGTAATGGTGGAAATGGTGATGGTGGAGGTGGAAGATAGATAAAGAGAAGAGTAAGGGAGGTGGAGAAAAAGAAGATAGAGAAAACGAGGAGGAGGAAGAGGAGGAGGAGGTAATGGCGCTGATGGGTCATTGGAGGAGGCAGCAATTAATGGCAGGTTATAATGGCGCGCTTTCATTAATATCTGGTGCATCACCTTGTGTTCCTTAATTGGATGATGATGGCGGTGATGGTGGTGGTGATGGTGGTGGTGGCGGAGATAATGGACTGAGAGGGAAGAACAGCAGTGGTGGTGATAGTGGTGATAAGCATGGTGATGGTGGTGGTGGTGATGGTGGTGCGGATATCTGTGAAGAAGGAATGGTGTTGGTGGTTATAGTTTTTCCCTCTTGGTGTCACTGGTAGTGTGTTGTAGCCGTGCTCTCTTTCTTTCTCTCTCTCTCTCTCTCTCTCTCTCTCTCTCTCTCTCTCTCTCTCTGTGTGTGACACTTACTTATTTCAGCAGACGAGCAACAATGGAGGCAGGCAAACCCACGATACTTCCACACACAAATCAACAACGCAGAATCCTGTGAGTGGATCTCCTCTAACTGCTTCTCCTTCGTTCCTCTCCCTCCCTGTATTCCTCCGCTGACCCTCCCTTCACTCCTCCTCCCTTGGACACGTCACGCCTGCCTGTCACGCAAAGTTGGGTAATCTCTGTGTAATCATGAACATTTCAGTGGAGGTCTAAATCTTTTATTTGTTTGGTAAGTGTGGGTGAAATATTTACAACTGAAGTCACTCGTTTATTCACTGAAATATAACACGGAACTAGAAAACTGGTGGAGGGAGGGAGCGCTGGTGGAGGGAGGGGAGAGGAAGGGAGTGGAGGGTGCAGAGTGTCAGGAAGAGGAAGAGCGAGAGTGTTGCAAGAGAAGTACTGGTCTGTGCTGCGTGTGGGAAGTGACTTTAGTGGCGGCGTGAAGGCGAGGACACGAGTGAGGTGCTGGCAGGCTGACTGAGGTGAGTGTGGTGTGGTGAGGTGAAGTAACCGTGTACTTTCAGCCAGGCAAGTAAGTAGTGGCGGCCGGTAGGAACAGCTCCAGTTGAAGTTTTCCTACTGAATTATTATCGTCTTTCTCTTGTTTCCTCCTCCCCACTGTTCTCCTTCTATTTCTTGGTCTTTCATCGTTACGTTCACTCATTTTCATTTCTATAAATAAACAAAATAACTAACTTGCTACCTATATTTTAAAACGATCTCCATCTTGCTTCCTCCCTCCCTCCCTCCCTCCCTCCCTCCCCGCTCAGATGTTCAGTGACGACGTCTGCTCACACCGAGTCGCGCAGAGCAGGCTAACCACCTCACTAACTCGTTAACTCTTTCCTTTTCATTATTTCACCCGATCTTTCAACTTGCTTCTTCAGTGTTTCAGTGTTTCAGTGCTTCAGACGTGTGCATAAATCACTGTTACATGCATTGCTGTATCTCGGATGTATCTTGAAGGGGGTGACAGCAGTGAGAGGGAGGAGGGGGCAGGAAGAGGGAAAGGTGAAGGAGGAGGCGTGTTGCAAGGGTCGTGATGCCAGGGACGTGGTGAAGCTGAGCAGGAATCAGTCACCAAGTGTGAGACGATGAGCACTAAGGCCTGTACTCTCAAACATTTCTGCGCCGCACCTCCACTACACTTAAAAGGCTTTTGAAGTCATTCGTATTTTTATATATATATATATATATATATATATATATATATATATATATATATATATATATATATATATATATATATATATATATATATATATATATATATATATATATATATATATATATATATATATATATATATATATATATATATATATATATATTTTTTTTTTTTTTTTTTTTTTTTTTTACGGCTCTAGTGACAGGCTAAAAATATTTCAACATTATGAAGAGGAGAAACACTCTTGAGCATGGTTTATTGTTACCAGAATACTGTTAATACTTATCCCTCGGGTTGACAAGCGAGGAGACAAGGGAAGGTAAGGTGTGGAATCCCTGGTGTCTCAGTGTTCCTGCCTGCCTGAGTGAGGGATGTCACGCACCACCCACTGAGAACACCACCTTAGTTTTTTCCTCGCACCATTTAATTTAACTACTCTTTTGGGGACTTGTACCTTCAGTGGGCCTTTCTCAGCCTTGTTATTACCCTGCGCCAGAGAAGTGGTTCAAATTTTCTTGCGTGGCACAGCAACACCTAATGTCATACGTCGAAAAAAAATATAAAATTGCATAGAAATACTAGTAATGTTGAAATAAAAAAAAAGTAACAAATAAAATATAGTTAAAGTTTCAAGACATCAAGAAATTAAATCTAGAAAATTACAAATTAAGTGGTCTGGGATATGAATGTACTAATTACAAGTCATTAATGAAAGGACAGTAAGGAGGAGGTGAGCGGTGAGGCCACGCGTACAAGTACCATATGCTCCAAAACTTTGCTGTAATGGGGATAAGTTAAACGTTTTTCAAGGTCATAACTTACAGAGCTCCTCTTGAAAAAAAAACAAAAAAAATTGCAGACAGAGCGAGACAACACGTGTGTCTGACACTGCGTGCTTTTCCTTACTCTTGTGTTGGCTTACCAATTGCCACTAACTATGTCATCACTCATTGTAATTTTTTTTCCTGTTATGCTCGTCTTAAGCTCTCTCTCTCTCTCTCTCTCTCTCTCTCTCTCTCTCTCTCTCTCTCTCTCTCTCTCTCTCTCTCTCTCTCTCTCTCTCTCCTTTCATCTTCAGAAAGTAAAAATACGTAAAGAGCGAGAGGCGGAGGAAAGGTTGGTGTTTACGAGAGAGAGAGAGAGAGAG
The DNA here is from genome assembly GCF_035594125.1 of Scylla paramamosain. Classification (NCBI taxonomy): domain Eukaryota; kingdom Metazoa; phylum Arthropoda; class Malacostraca; order Decapoda; family Portunidae; genus Scylla; species Scylla paramamosain. The sequence goes on along the minus strand of NW_026973688.1, from coordinate 565,024 downwards.
AGAGAGAGAGAGAGAGAGAGAGAGAGAGAGAGAGAGAGAGAGAGAGAGAGAGAGAAATATACGGGACGAAGATGATATAAAAGAAAATGTAATAGAAGAGTAAGAGACGAAAGGAGAAAAAAGACTTACATTTACTATGAGATATTACGATAATACGACATAGGAAGATGTGGCCGCTTAGTTACCTGGTGCAGTCATTTTCCGTCTGGTTTTCTTTGCGCGAGTCAAGTCATTCCTGTGCTGTCTAATGGTTCACTTGCTTCATTGACGCTGCGAGAAATCTGCTGGCGGTGGAGAGGTTAGGCTTTATGGGGAAATACTAGTATGTTTGTGTGTGTGTGTGTGTGGGATGATGTTAGTGATACTGGAGATTTACACGCTCTTAGACTGTCCAGCGCTCATCTGTCTACTATAGTATTTCAAACTCACGATGACCCACCAGGTGTTGTCCGCCTTATTGCCACATATTGAACCAAACATTCACTATAAACTGGTAACTGTCCACTAACCAGGGTATATTAGCATGAAATGTTCTAAATACCTTTTGATTTTTGCATTAGATAGTAAGTGATATGAATAATTGTTATATATATAAAGAAAAGAAGATACTTCATGAAAAAATGTGGCATATCAGGTCAGTTGACGTTGCCACCTGCTCCCGACCCAGAATCAGAAACATATCAGGAAAAACAAATATCAGAGTTTCACTCTCTCTTATAAGCACGTGTTGGTGTCTTGATTCTTATAACAAAGTCATACATGCAAATAAAGAGAACGGTTGTCTCCGTTTTCTGAGGGGGTGGGTTAGATTTGGCACCGCCGCTCCTTGAAGCGACCAACACCTCGTGGGTCATCGTGAGTTTGAAATACTATAGTGAGCCTGGTGGGTGCGTGGCATCCCTCACCCTGGGACACGGATTCCTACAGTTCACCTTCCCCAGGTTCATCATTTATCCGGGTTGGGACAGTTCCTATCTAACTAACTGTTTTTTTTAATCTGACTTCATTCATCACCCATTATTTCTTGTCCCATCCTCATTACTGACCCTGAGAATTTTGCTTAGGTCACCCTTGTTTAGTTCAGGAGAGATGGTTCACGCTTGCCTGGTGCCACAGTTCCTATCTAACTATTTTCTTAATCTGACTTCATCATTCATCACCCATTATTTCTTGTCCCATCCTGATTACTGACCCTGAAAATTTTGTTTAGGTCATCCTTGTTTAGTTAGAGGAGAGGGGATTCACGCTTGCCTGGCGCCACAGTTCCTATCTAGCTATTATTTAATCTGACTTCATTCATCACCTATTATTTCTTGTCCCATCTTAATGACTGACCCTGAGAATTTTGGTTAGGACACCCTTGTTGAGTTAGAGAAGAGATGGTTCACGCTTGCCTGGCGCTACAGTTCCTATCTGTTTTTTTTTTTTTTTTATCATCTATTATTTCTGGTCTCATCCTGATGCCTGACCCTGAGAATTTTGCTTAGGTCACCCTTGTTTAGTTAGAGGAGTGATGGTTCACGCTTGCCTGGCGCCACGTCAAGGTAGAGATTGATTGATTAAATGATCCGGGTTGCCACTGTTTGCTGTTCCCATGCATATCATTCATCAAGATTTCCACAATTAAATTCCTCAGGTTTACACATTTATCTCCCTGAAGGAACAATGAACGGGTGGATGATGATGATGATGATGATGAGCGAGAGAGAGAGAGAGAGAGAGAGAGAGAGAGAGAGAGAGAGAGAGAGAGAGAGAGAGAGAGATAATTATTGTCAATCTTTAAAGTCAATGTCTTGCTTTTGCTTCCTCTCTCTCTCTCTCTCTCTCTCTCTCTCTCTCTCTCTCTCTCTCTCTCTCTCTCTCTCTCTCTCTCTCTACTTAATTCCCAGAGCGCGTTATGGTTTCCCAAAATTTGTTGAATTCTTCCCCAAAATTTACCGCCACATTTAACGTTGCCAATTTGCCGCGGGGGAAAAAGGAAAGAAGTTTATTTGTTTATTTTTTTCCAGTTTCCTTTTTCTCTTTCCCTTCCTCCTCCTCCTCCTCCTCCTGCTTCTGTTTTCCTTTCTTTCTTTCTTTCCTTCTTTCTTTAATGTTTTCTTTCACTTTTCTTTCTTACTCTCTTTGATTTTTTGTTATTTTATTTTTGTTTTTTTTCCTTTTGTGTTCGTTCGTGTGTTCGTATCTTATCTATTTATTTTTTTTGGTGTGTGTATCATTGTTTTTATTTTATTGTAATATTTGTAATACATTCAATCCATTCTCTCTCTCTCTCTCTCTCTCTCTCTCTCTCTCTCTCTCTCTCTCTCTCTCTCTCTCTCTCTCTCTCTCTCTCTCTCTCTCTCTCTCTCTCTCTCACACTCTGGCGTTGGCACTGAGTCAAGCAGTTAGTGGGTTACCTCCATCCACCACCACTTCCTCCTCCTCCTCCTCCTCCACCACCACCACTATCATCGCAGCTCAGATGGAGGCGCCTTCGAGTCATAACTGTACCGCCAAACACGAGAGGGCACGACACGGCTTG
>NW_026973688.1:557500-560000 GCF_035594125.1 Scylla paramamosain | reverse complement strand
TTTTCTTGTTGTCTTTGTTCTTCTTTTCCTTATTTTTCTTCTTCGCTTTTCTTCATTATATTGTTTCCACTATTTGATTTATTATTTTGTAGTGTTTCCTCTCTTTTGTCACGTTCTGTTTCCTTAATTACTTTTCTCTCATGTTTTTTTTTCCCACTCCTTGTATTTTTTTTCCTATTTTTTATTTTTTTTCTATGTTCTCGGTTTATATAATTTAAGTTGTTTATTCTTCCTTACTTTATTTTTAGTTTCCGTTCTTCTTTTCCTCCTCTTCCCTGTTTTCGCTTTCCTCTGTTTTCTTTCTTTCCTTTCTCGTTTTATCTCCATTTTTTTTTTCCTCTCCCCTTGTTCAATTTTGTTTCCCTATTCCTTGTTACCTTATTTCCACTTTCCATTCTTCCCTTTATCCAGTTTCCCTGTCTCCCTGTTTCCCCTTCCATCTCCTTCCTTCTCCCTATTATCATCTTCCCCTGACCCTTCGTGTGTGTGTGTGTGTGTGTGTGTGTGTGTGTACGGGCGCCTTATGTAGGCTCCATTAGGCCTATTGACCCAGCCTATTTGTGTACATAAGTTCAGGCATGTACGTAAACTACTGCTGTGTGTAAGTAAACTGGGTATTGTGTATGTGTGTATGTATGTATGTACGTGTGTAGCTGTAGGGAAACTTTGTGCTATTTCATTCAAATTTATTGTTGATTTATTTTTTATTCTATCTTATCTTATTTTTTTTTGCTTGAAGGAAAATTTTATTCTATTTTTTTTACTTGTAATGAAATTTTTTGTTAATTTTCTTTAATTTTATTATTTTCTTGGGGTAAGTTCATTGACTGTTTTTTTTTTCTGTGTTTGTTTGTATGTCTGCCTCTGTCTGTCTGTCTGTCTGTGGTTCTCTCTCTCTCTCTCTCTCTCTCTCTCTCTCTCTCTCTCTGTGTGTGTGTGTGTGTGTGTGTGTGATTTCACATAATTCTTCGTATTTTTTCTATAATAATAAAATACTCTTTGATTTTCCTCACAATTCCATCATAAACTATTGGGAAAACATTCACTCATATAATATATTTTCCAATTCTCTATAATATTTTCTTTGATTCATTGCGTCCATTAAACCCAAACATCATTCTTCTACTCTTTACATCACGTAAACTGCTTCCCTTCTCCCATATACACAACCACAACCACCTTTGCCGCCGCAACCACCACCACCACCACTACCACCACCTGTCCACCCTTCCTTCTCTCAGTCTATTCAAGGCCATCCCAACAATACTTCTCTCCATTAACTTCTCTCTCCTCCCTCCCTCTCTTCCTTCAGGCTATTTCAGGAAAACTTTTATTCATTAACTTCCTCTTTTCCTTCAGTCTATTTCAGAACATTCCAGGAAAAATTCTCTCCTTTAACACACACACACACACACACACACACACACACACACACACACACACACACACACACACACACACAAGCTCAGATCACTAGCAGATCGCCCTAAGGAGACCTAACTAGTTTAGATAAGTCAAATCACTATTGAACCACATAAAGAAACTCAAACAAGCTCTAACAAGCCTTATAAGCCCAGATAAACCAAAGCAAGCCCAATAACCCTCGTAGCTAGCGTCACAGGGCAAAGGAGAGTTGTATGCAAAGACCACAAGCCTGATGTAACCCAACACAATCCTATTTTTTTCCTTTTGTACATCCCTTTTTTTTCCCTCACCACACCCTTTATCATAACCACACAAGCTCAAATCACTCTCCTAATAAGCCCAGACGAGCACACTGACTCTCGTAGCGTTCAAAGTACATAACCCTGATTTAATCCAACATCTAAACCCTTTATCGTCTAGTATACCCATCTTTTTACACCAAACCCTTTATCATAACGACATAACCCCAAATCATTCTTCTAGACACCCTTAATAACACGTAATAAGCCCAATAACCCGCACAGCGTAGCGTCGGGGGGGCTAAGGAGTGTTACATGCAAAGTCCACAAGCCTGATTTAATCTGTGTTTACGCCCTGCCTAGCCGCGCATGAGTCTCCGGCGGCTGTTCAAGGCTTAGTGGGGCAGCGTCTTGGAGCGAGGCGCACGTGGAGGGAAACACTGGCTAGTCACAAACACAAAGCGGCGATATTTCAAGCCCGGCTACTCTCTTTTAACTGAGGGAGAGGAGGAGGAGAAGCAGGAGGAAGAAGAGGAGAAGGAGGAGGAGGAGGACGAGTAGAGAAAAAGAGGCCTCGTTCGTCCTTTTATTTTGTAAAATGTTTTTAAAAGGAGAAATTGTGAGGCAAGGGCAATTATTGTGATGTATCTGACCTAGGGAGAGGAGGAAGAGGGGAGACTGTGAGGGGAACGAGGGAGAGGAAGAGAGAGTTATGGTGGGAGGGAGAGAATTACTGGTGGGAAAGAGAAGCGAAGGGAGAGAGTGAGTCATGGGTGGGTAGGAAGAGAGAGAGAGAGAGAGAGAGAGAGAGAGAGAGAGAGAGAGAGAGAGAGAGA
>NW_026973688.1:512500-552500 GCF_035594125.1 Scylla paramamosain | reverse complement strand
AGGGATGCCACTTGCTGAGATATGGGTGGTGGGAAGGGAGAGGGAAGGGAGTGTTACCAGTAAGGGAGAGGATTAAGTGATCGTTGTTGTTATTGGTCGTATTAAAACTGTCGCTGGAATGTGTAACAGCTCACAAAAAACACCTGCATAGAATATTTACTAACACCGACAAGGGAGGAAAGGCATCAATTAAAGAACCTGTTGTTACTATTACTCGTATTAACATTTCCACTGTGACAGGAGACCGTTAATGAAAATCACTGTGCTGAAGGAAGAACACAGATTAAAACAATATATTTTCCAGTTTCTTTCTAGTATAGTGTTTAAATGTGCATTGCTACGATTATTGCTTGAATTAAAACCTCCACTACGCTCTGTGTGAAATCTTTACTTGGCACCCATAAGGAAGAAACGGGATAAAAAATAGTAGGGTTTCCAATTTCGTGACTCCAGTGAAATGTTCAGAGGTGGATGTAGAGGAGAAGTGCCTGGAGTCACTTCGTGAACTGTGTGAAAAAAAAAAAAAAATGCGGCGAAAACATTGAGAGACGCAAAACAGGAAAGCTAAAAAAAAAAAAAAAAAAAAATCCGAATTCCATGCTTGTAGTGAAAATATTAGAAGTGGACTTAGAAAAGCAATGTGACAGAACTGAAAATTTGTGACAGACAACGATGCAACTCTGATGGTCAAATAAAGTAATTTAGATATAACTCATATATCTGACAATACACGGCAGGAAGAAAGAGAGGAAAAACCCAAGAGAAGCTTCATGGATGCAGTGAAAGAGGACATGCCTGTATTGGGTGTGACTGAGGGAGGCGCAGAAGACCCGAGCACGTTGGAGGAGGAGGCAGCCTACAAAAGTAGTAGTCATTTGGTGCTCAGATAAAAACACTCATTCTCAACTTAGCAAATACTGAAAGGGAAAGGAAAAAATAAGACGAAATTGAAAAAAAAAAGTAATAGTAATTTGGTGCAGAGATGAAAAACACTCATTCTCAACTTAGCAAATACTGAAAGGGAAAGGAAAAAATAAGACGAAATTGAAAAAAAAAAGTAATAGTAATTTGGTGCAGAGATGAAAAACACTCATTCTCAACTTAGCAAATACTGGAAAGAAAGAAAAAAATAAACCGAAATTGAAAAAAAAAGTAGTAGTAATTTAGTGCACAGATAAAAAAAAAAAACACTCATTCTCAACTTGGCAAATACTGAAAGAAAGGAAAAAGAAACCACAATTGAATCTTATCAAACACAAATTATTTAAAACGCAAACTAGAGATAACATTTAATAGATATACATAAAAAAATAACAATTTGTATGATACAAGGGAAGTGAATGAAATGTATCAGGTATTAGTGTCAGAAAAAAAAAACGAGAATATTAAAGAGAGATATGGAAAGCTCAAAGTATCAGTGTGCATCGATATTCTTGCATCAGGGAACATGAGGAGCTTTTCAGAGCAACATAAAAGGGAACAGAACGAAAAGGATCAGTTACGAGTGTCAGGAAAAAAAAAAAAAAAGTGTTAAGGACTGGGAAGGGAAGATCGAAGTATCGGACAGTCAGTAACAGTGAATATCAGATAAAATAAAGAGCCTATAAGTATGAGGCCATTAGGGAAGGTATCAACACGTTACAGGGAGAGGATTATGGTGTGGGAGGGTGTGAGGGAGAGGTGAGGGAGTGAAAGGGTCAATGGCAAGTGTCACAGGGAGGGTCAGGAAGGCACGTGGCAAGGAGGGGAGGGGGGGGAGACTTACTACTTATCGTCCTGATGGTTTTATTGACCTCCCCATGACCTCCCCCTGACCTCTCCCTTTGCCTGATCCTCCTAGCCTCCCTGACCTCCCTGACTCAGCTCAATAAACACTTAAGGTCACCCTTCCTCACTCCTTCCCTCCATTCCTCTCCCTTCCTCTTACTCTTCTTTCATTCTTCTCTCTCTTTCACTCTTCTCTCTCTCTTTTCCTTTATTCCGATTCAATTTTCAATCACATTTCCTTAATTTTTCTCCCTCTTTCAGTTCTCTTCCTCCTTCTCTCTCTTTTCTCCCTTTTCTTCCATCTTGTCTCTTTATCAGTCTTCTTTCTCTTTTCCTCCCTCTTATTCTTTTATTCTTTCTCTTCCATTTCCTTTCTTTCGCTGTTCACCTCTCTCTCACTCTCATTCCCTCTCTCTCTTCTCTCTTTTTCCTTCCTCTTTCTTTGTTACTTTTAATTTTTTCCTATTTTCTTTCACATTTTTTCATTCTTTTCACTCATTCTAGTTTTCTCTCTCTCTCTCTCTCTCTCTCTCTCTCTCTCTCTCTCTCTCTCTCTCTCTCTCTCTCTCTCTCAGTTCTGGTCAAATATATTACAAAGGACGAGGCAATATATCTGGCTACCTTAATAATAATATCACATCAGCCAACATAAATTTCAATAAGTCCTTCTTTACTTTGAATCATTAAGAGCAAACCCTTTCTGGAGCAATTCATTATTTCTCGATGGAAGAATTTGCAATAACTTTTCTCAGGCATTTTTTATCATCACGTTATCTAAATCATGATAAATACCCTCATATTCATTCTCATTCTCCTCCTCCTCCTCCTCCTCCTCCTCCTCCTCCTCTTTCTCCTACGTCTTCTTATCTTCCTCCTCACCTTCAGCCTCTCCCTTACCCTCTGCTTTCTATTTTCACCCTAACCTAACAGCTCAAATATCTCCCTCACTCCCTCACTCCCCGTCACAAGCTGGTTTGTCCCCTTACCTTCCCCTCGCCGCTTCTGTGACAGCTTTACGTTGTCTTCAGATTTTTTTTTTTTTTTTTACATCGCAATCACGTTAAGGGGGAGAGAGGGAGGGGGAGAAAAAATCTGGGGAGGTAATTCCGTTTCCTCGTAAATTCACATCTGTCTCCAACTCACGGAATGAAAAATTGTCTCTTATTTCTCCCCTCTTGTTTTGGAGGGCGTAGGTGGAGCGGATGGAGAGGAGCGGAGTGGGTGGTGTGTGGAGCAGTAGGTGGAAGGTTGATAACTCCTGCCACTGGTTTGGTGTGTGTTTGTGTGTCGTTGGTCTCGCTGAGGGGAGGAATATTTGTTGTTGCGCCTCATTATTTATTACTCGCTAGAGGGAAGTAACCTGAAGGGCGCGCTGCGAATGGTGTACTCAGTGGTCCTCTGTGATAAGTAGGCGCCATTCATCTCACTCTTCCTTTCTCATTTTTTTTTTCCTCTCGTCACTTTTATCACTTTAGTGTGTAGTCTTCACTTTGTCTTGTTTTCAGGTTATGTAAGTTTGTGCTCTCTCTCTCTCTCTCTCTCTCTCTCTCTCTCCTCTCTCTCTCTCTCTCTCTCTCTCTCTCTCTCTCTCTCTCTCTCTCTTTCTCTCTCTCTCTCTCTCTCTCTCTCTCTCTCTCTCTCTCTCTCTCTCTCTCTCTCTCTCTCTCTCTCTCTCTCTTTCTCTCTCTCTCTCTCTCTCTCTCTCTCTCTCTCTCTCTCTCTCTCTCTCTCTCTCTCTCTCTCTCTCTCTCTCTCTCTCTCTCTCTCTCTCTTTGGCTTCCTTTCTCGTCTTGTTCGACCTCCGTCTCGTCATCTTGGACCTCCTTTCTCTCCTCTTCCTCTTCTCTCTCTCTCATACCCTCATACACCTCTTCCTTCTTCGTCTTCTCGTCATTCCTTCCTTCCTTGCTTCCTGCCTTGCCCAACACCTCGCCGCCATCCATCACCACGACCACCACATCAAGCGGCAGTGATCAGGTGGAGACTAACCATACCTCCTCCGCCTTGTTATAGCGTAAGGGAGCAAATCATTCCTACTTTCCCCTCGACCCTATATATAATACGCACATTCCCCTCGCGCCCTATCGATCCAGGAGAGGTCAAGGCATCGGCACAGGGAAGGACGTTATGCAGGAAAGGAGAGGAGCAGGAAGAACATAAGAAAGTGATACTCGTGGGAAGCAGGGGCGTAGGAGTGTTGGGGAGCTGGGGACGGGGAGGGAACGAGGTGGTGATGGAGGGGAAAGACGCGAGAGGCAAGTAGGGTGTCCATCGCGTTGTCCTGGGGGGAAATAAGACGTGGGTGTGTGGTGGAAACTGTTGCTAGTGTGTCTGGTCGTGTTTTTTTTTTTTTTTTTTTTTGCGGAGTTGGTGTTGGTGGAGTCTTGGCCCTTTGTTTTCCCTTGTTTCTCCAGAAGGGGCATAATAAAACACAAAGGAGGAACAAAGAGCTGCTGATTTGTTGGCTCTTTTGAGATTATTGGTGAAAGTGAAAGAAGAGGAAGAGGAGGAACAAGACCACCACATATGGAAAATAAATAGAAGTAGATTTGTCGTTTCTTACAGGGATATTTGTGGTGACTAGACCATCTATTATACAGCAACAGAAATATGATATCATACGTAGATGACGTGGAGGAGAAGAACGATGACGAGAACAAAGACGAAGCGTGGGAGGACAAGGAAGACAAGAATGATTTAAAGGAGGGCGATGACAAGCAGAAAGATGAAAACAATGATCATGAGGAGAAGGAGGAGGAGAAGGAGGAGGAGGAAGAAGAAGAGGAAAAATAAAGGCACACACACTGAGTGAGCACCGGCGCCCCGTTACCTACACTTCCACCACACTCCATTAATACAAACATTATCGTAAAAAAAAAAAAACGCAACTAAATAAGCGAGATATGTAATTAATTTACAAAAACGTACTCATTATAATATAAATAATCCATTTATTGAAGAAGAAGAAGTGAAGGAAGAAGAAATAAGGATATTGAAAGGCATAGAATGGAAAATAGGAAGAGGAGGAGAAAATAAGATAGAGAAAGGAAAATAAAAAGATAGGAAACGAGGAAATGGTTCGAGACGGGAAAATAGAAAATAAAGTAATGAGAAAGAACGAGAAACTGAGAAACCTGAACGAATGAGGGGAACAGAATGAACAGAAATAAAGGAATGTAAGATAAACGACAAAAAAAAGAACGAAAAGGAGAGATCATAAAAAAAGAAAGAATAGGAAACGAAGAGCGATAAAAACCGAAAAAGGGAAGGTGTTGGTGAAGATAAGAAAGAAAGAAGATAGATAGATAGATAGATAGATAGATAGATAGAGAGAGAGAGAGAGAGAGAGAGAGAGAGAGAGAGAGAGAGAGAGAGAGAGAGAGAGGATAGATAGATAGATAGATAGATAGACAGAGAGAGAGAGAGAGAGAGAGAGAGAGAGAGAGAGAGAGAGAGAGAGAGAGAGAGAGAGAGAGAGAGAGAGAGAGAGAGGAAGTGAAGGAGAGGAGAGATGAAGGGCAACTGGATGAAAAGTAAAGACAAATGTAGAAGAAAGGAAAGGAAAGAGGAAAATGAAGGCAAAGGAAAGAGGAAATGAGACAAATAGCGGAGGGCATGCTTTACTTCGCCAGCCCAAGTGGAAGCTAATTACTTGTCTGTCTCTGCCCCTTCCTCTCCCCTCTGCCGCACCCTTTCCTCTTCCTTTATTGCCCTCCACATCCACCTCATTTTCTCTCTATCCCTCCCCTTTATTCTTTCCTTCCCTATGTTGTTCCTTCTGCTATATACAGATATTCTCTCTCCCTCTCTCCCACCCTCTCTCTCTCTCTCTCTCTCTCTCTCTCTCTCTCTCTCTCTCTCTCTCTCTCTCTCTCTCTCTCTCTCTAAGCATTTTCCTTTAAAAATATCCTAATACGATTTAATCTCTCTTTAAGAACAGCGACGTGTAATCAATGGTGCATTAGCTTCTCTTAAGCACAACACTCACCATCATTACACTCCGGCAGCGTTCTATCATTAGGTGTTATCAAGATTGTCTGATGCCTGCAATCTTCCTAATTTTATGTTCACTACATTCTTGCTGTATTTATCCTTTTTTTTGTTGGTTTTTGTTTTCCCTGTTGTGTGTGTGTGTGTGTGTGTTGACCCATTCATTCTTTATATTGTCTGTGCCGGTGTTTCCCTCCTTGTTTTTTCTTGCTCCTCTTTTCTTTGTTGTCCTCTGTTATTATAATGTTTATCAATTTGTTCTTCATATTATGTGTACCAGTGTCTTCCTTATTTTTTTCTGTACCTTTCGCTTTGTTATACTCTTTTTTACGATGTGTAAGATTATATATTCTTTCTGTGCTTGTTTTTTTTTAATTCTTTTTATAATCTGTATTACGGCCACACGTATTTTCATGTTCGGTTTTTTTTTCCCTCCTCTTTCTTTGTTCTCCACACTTATCACTTCTTTGTGTGTTTTATTTTCTTTTGCTTGCTGGTTTAGGAATCATTTCCTATTTATTTCACACTTCACTAAATAAAAAAGGGAGTTCCATTACTTTCAAGTTAATACTTGTATTTGTCTTCCGCACTCATGAATTATTCTTGCTTTTCCTTCTTTTTTCATTTTATTTTATTTTACTATGCTTTTTATCACAAACAAAAAAAAAAAAAGATTCATATCATTTCTAGTTGATATCAGTGTTGCATTTTTAGAAAGTGTAAGAAGGATCTTTGTTGTTCTTTTTCCTTGAATTTGCAGTGCTCCATATTATAAGACAACGCAGGTTAGAACTTTCTTTAGCTTATATTTGCGGCTTTTTCTTTACTTAGCAGCTTTAGGAATAGTAGCTCTCCTCTTTTCATCGGTGTGATTATTTTGCTCTGCCACGTATTACAAAAAAGAATGCAGGTTTACTTTTCCTGTGGCTTATATCCATTTCTTTCCTCTTTTAGCAGCTTTAGAGATAGCGGGTCATTTTGTAGTGTTCCTACTTATTAATTTGTTCTGGTATGCTTTTTATTACACAAAGAAAGCAGGGCTGACATTATTATTATTACTGTGGTTGTTGTTGTTGTTGTTGTTGTTGTTGTTAGTTGTTCACGTTCCTTTGGTGGACGGTTTCGCGGGTGACTGCTGTGAGCTGACAACAACCACAGCAACCACAGTCAACACGCCATTGTTGCTGACGCGGCGTGGCACTCATGCATTACAAATCTGACACGCTCCTCCGCTACTGTGATTCCCGATAACTCGACTGTATTTCACGTCATTTTTCTTTTACAACTGTGCCGCGTCAACGAAACTCTCAACACGGTTCTTTGTCACTGCGGTTCACTATTGTCCCGGTCTCCGTTGACGAGCCTCGGTCACTCATCGTGTTCTGCTAAGCGATGCATTTCCGTTTTAAAAGTATGTTCGGTTAAATCATGTTCGATTGCGGTGCTCTTTCAATGTTGTTCTTTGTCCGATAACGTCCCCCAATAAGTTTTTCTGTTCGCTTAGGTTAAATTGTAGTGTTTTCTTAATGTTGTTCCTTGTTCGGTCACGTCCCGCAATGCATTTTTTTTTCTGTTCACGCAGTTCTCTGTTCACTTGGCTCAGTGTTGATTTCTATTGATGGATTTTTCTTTAATTAGGCTCCATGTTAGTGCTGCTCTCTATTGATGGATCATTGTTAATATAGTCCTCTGTTAATATGGTTCCCTGCTAATATCGTTTTCTGTTGGTGTGGTCTCTGTAAATATAGGTCTGCGTTAACGGAGTTGTCTCTTATCTCGGATCTCAGTTCTGGCGGTTCTCCGTTAAAGATGCCAGCCCCCAGAAAGTGCAGCCAAAAAAACATTATCCAAAATCATGAGGAGTGTCTTGAAGCTTCCAGCATGGAACAGTTCTGGTCAACGTTCAAAGTCTCTCTTAACGCGGGTCCCTGTCAGTGCGTTTCTCTGTTGCCTTCCTCCCGTCAGCCACAGTCGCCTGCCACGTGAGTCAGCGGCCCCATCACGAGGGGAAACTGAACTATTACTCCCATCCCAGGCGGCCGATTTATGTTTTCCTCATGTGACCTGCTCCCTCCTGCTCCTCCTCATCCCCTCCCCCAGCCTGCATGAGGGAGAGAGAGAGAGAGAGAGAGAGAGAGAGAGAGAGACGCATAAACCTACGTATATCTGCTCTTTCCTATAAAAAAAAAAAAGTACACCTATGCATTAACAACTGAAAAAAAGAGATAAATAATAGAAAAAGTCAAGACGTGCAATTGAGTGAAGCACATTGAGCAGCATGCAGTTATCACCATCCCCACCACCACCACCATCACAACCATCACCCTCATCACTATCATGGCGGAGAGGAGGAGGATAATGAAGAAAGTGTTGGTAATGAGGCGGCGCTCCTCACTCAACACCTCCTGTGAAGTCATTACAGCCTCCCTAATTACCCAGCTGACAAATCCGCCGCGCCGCACCGCACATTTACAGCCGATCAATATGGAAACACACCCGGAGAAACACCAGGAGAAATACCCTCCCCATTCTTGCAGCAGCGGTACCTTCAGCGCCTACTACAGGAGAGGAGGTGGGGGGGTTCCGATCGTCTCGCGGCGCGCCACATATGCATTGCAGTCTTGCTCGGGTGTTCGCGGGAGCTATTACCACATGCACTTCGGCAAACGAGGCGACCAGTCGTGCCTCCGTCGTTATGAGGAGAGCAGCGGAAAGGGCGTGAGGCTTCCGGTGTGTGTGTGATTAAACGTATTCACAAAGACTTTACCTTCATCTTGCCTTCCTTTCTCCTGTTTCTCCTCCTCCTGTGGTCATCGTAAGCCTTCTCTTCCTTTCAGCACACGTGGTCCTCCTCCTCCTCCTCTTCCTTTCCTCCCTTCTACCTTTAATCCTCCTCTTCCTTCAGTCTCCTCTTCTTCCTCCTCCTCCTCCTCCTCTTCCTTCTTCTTCTTTCCATTCCTGTCCGCCATCACCTCCACCTCCTCCTTCCTCTTTGTTATTGTAATGAGAGTGCTTTGTCAGCTGACTCTGTCTGGATATTCTTCTTCCTTTCAATTTCCTCTTTTCTTTGGGTGAAATTCTGCGAATAGGAAGTAGCGGCACGAAGGTAAACAGGTGCACAGGATTGCAGGAAACAAAACGGAAGGAACACTGAGAAAAAGTGAGACAGCGTAAAAGATATACATGGAAAAAGGAGAGGATAGGAGAGGAGGAAAGTTAAAATTTATTCCTGTCTGCGTTCTTTCCCCTCATCTTCCTCTCACTCACTTAATTCATCCTCCTTCACTCACCCTGCCTGTCCTCCTCCAGCCCTCTCTCAGCCTCACAATGCCTGCCTCTCCACCTTCTCCACCCACTCCACACTCCAGCCTGGCACGGATGCACCGGGTAATGGAAGGCTCCCTGGCAAGGCAACGTGCTTGCATACCTGAGTTTACCTTCACCTGGCCTGGGGTGAAAAGTCGATGGTACACTTTGGGTGAAAACTTGAGAGAGAGAGAGAGAGAGAGAGAGAGAGAGAGAGAGAGAGAGAGAGGAGAGAGAGAGAGAGAGAGAGAGAGAGAGAGAGAGATTCGTGTGCATCATAACAGACTTAGAAGGCACAACACGTCCTTTGCCCTAACACTCTGCGCCACTCACTACTACTTAGAGTAATATCAGCATAAACAGCTTCTCTTTTTGTTACGTTTTTTTTCTGTGTTCCATAATCATCCGTTCGCTCTAAAGGGTCGGTGCTCTGGGTGGACGAAGCGTTTCAATCCCTTTCGTGTGTAGTTCCATTATTTAGTGGTGGTCGTTAATCAAAGGCGCCCGCAGACACCCACACACTATGCCACCGGTCACTGCTCACTCCGGGATCCGAACAGAAGGGCGAGACACGCTGTGTGGAGCTTCATCGGGTTGATTCGGTTTCCAAAGCGAATCCACTAATCTATTGTTACGAATTAAACCTGTTTATTTATGTTCATGGCCGCGGCGGATTTTTTTATTTATTTTTTTTTACTATTTATCGGGGATTGCTGCCTAATTCTAATCCATCAGATTGTGTTTCTGAATTTCGTCACTGAATGTGTTATTGTTATTGTGTTTCCTGAAGATGAGATGAACATTAATTTGCTTCTCTGTTATTATGAGAATGAGGGATGTGTGTGTGTGTGTGTGTGTGTGTGTGTGTGTGTGTGTGTGTGTGTGTGTGAGCTGAGCAAACAAAAGAAACGCATCGTGACGCAGAAAATAAGACTAGACAAACAGACGAGAGAGAGAGAGAGAGAGAGAGAGAGAGAGAGAGAGAGAGTGGTGGAGTACAAAGGCGAAGGAATACAACACACGCACGCGCGCGCGCATACACACACACACACACAAACACACACACACACACACACACACACACACACACACACACACATCACTTTATTTCAGTGGTTATCAACACGTTGTACACTTCCCAGGACGGTGACCTCAAGACTTAGAAACACTTAACGTAACCTGACGGGGGGAACACCTTCTTTCTCCCGCAGCGCAATGGACCAACACGAATAGCTGGAGCTCGGGGGACAGGCGCGCGCGAAGGCAGACGGCGACAGATTCGTGACTCAAAACGAAAGCATCGTGACAGCACAAGTGGGAGCGTCCGTCATTCTTCACTGCAAGACCTCAAGTGCGACTGGCGGCCTGGTAAGTGACGGAGTGTGTCAGCAAGTTACCTTAAGATCTGAAGCTCCTGTGGGGAAGTGTCGGTACCTTGATGTGACCGAGGTTGTGTTGATCTCTCGCCAGTATTCTTAAACGCTTTTGTTCTTTAATTAAGAGTATTTTTAAGGGATACAGCGATGATTTATTGAATTTTCTTGTGTCTGAGTTTGTTATTAAGACTATTTTCAAAAGCCACGCATATATTCGTCTTGTTCTCGTGGGTCTTTTCCCTTCTGAGATGAATCTACACCCTTAAAAACTACACACCCTTAAAAACTCTAACTTCTCCTAGAACCTATTAAAAGTAAAACACTAAATATTCACCAGATTTTTTTAAGAATACGCTGCTCTGAGGCAAGCACTGAGAAACCAGGATTGTCATGGCCTCCAATACGATGACTGGTGAGGTAAACAAGTTATGTCACTCGTGATGGCGCAGGCGGCGAGTGGAGGCGAGGCTGCCCACCGCATCCATCCTCTGAGTGGCATTAGTGCAGGAGTCCTTGTCTTATCATCCTCGGCCTCCACAACACGGGCTGCTTTAACACTTGTGAATATAAGGCAAAAAACATGGTGACTCGAGCAACTTTTCTGTGAGTTTATTGCACTTCCTGAGGGAGTGCTCGCTTAGGATATATAATTACCTATTTTGTATTTATCTATTAATTATATTTTTATTTTTATTTTATTTTATTTTTATGAGGGAACTATCAATTATCAGTGGAGTTTTCGTAGTGATTGTTTAGCATATATTTACGCAGAAATATATGCAGTTTCAAACCACAGCATATTACATACATACATCTAAGACAACTAGGTCACAGTGGGTCAGTAGTAAAGTCCTTGGATAGAAATTTAAACTGCAAGGCGTTGGAGCACCTTCTAATGGCCTTAACAATGTGCTTACGATACACAACAATAGCTTAGGCAACAGTGACGTGGATGTACTGCACGCCATCAACCCAAGCCCGCTAAGCGAACAATAACACTTGTCTAGACACACACACACACACACACACACACACACACACACACACGTGCTAAGACCATGACCGTCTGTGTGCTCTGCAGGTGTCTTGGATCAGGAAGAGGGACTACCAGCTCCTGACGGTGAGTCTGCACACACACTCCAGTGACGACCGCTTCTCCATCAACTACTTGCATTGGGTGAGTGTTTGTTCTCGTGTGTGTGTGTGTGCGTGTGTGTTTAGAATGGGTATTTTCTCATGAATGTAAATATTAATGTATAGATTCTCTCTCTCTCTCTCTCTCTCTCTCTCTCTCTCTCTCTCTCTCTCTCTCTCTCTCTCTCTCTCTCTCTCTCTCTCTCTCTCTCTCTCTCTCTCATATGACTTATCAGTGTCACATTGTTTCCATGTTGAAGCTTTTTTTTCAAGATAACTTAACTTATATATTTGTTTGCGTATAGTTTTATTTTTTATTGTTGTTGGTGCGTGTCAGTATTCCTGTTTGCTGCTGCTGCTGCTGCTGCTGCTGTTGTTGGTGGTGGTGGTAGTGGTGGTGGTGGACGTTGTTGTTGCTCTTGTTGTTGTTGTTGGTGGTGGTGGTGGTGGTGGTGATGGTTGGTGGTGGTGGTGGTGGTTGGTGGTGGCGGCGGCCATGGTGATGGTTAATTTGTTAGTGGTGGCGGCGGTGGTGGTGGTGGTGGTGGTGGTGGTGCCGGTGCTGTTTTGTTACGCAGTGTGTCAATACTCGGCACACAGCTGCCTCTGCTGATGTCGAGTGAAAACGACAAATATTTACATACATTGTGCATGTGAAATGTATAACTGTGAACACACACACACACACACACACACACACACACACACATACACACACACACACACACACACACACACACACACACACACACACACACACACACACATACACACACACACACACACACACACACACACACACACACTTACATGTACTTATTCATTGAATTTCTGCCAGGACGATTCTATTTTTACTTCGCTTCTGCGCTGATGACCGGCTTCCTTCACGCGTAAAAAAATGTTATGTACAAAATCCGGAAGGAAAAAGATAACTACAGCAGGTGGTTAGGTGGCGCTAAATCTCAGGTGAATCTAGGCACAGTATATGTATTGGGTGTGTTTATCTAGTTCACTGTTATGAACTTCACTAACGATCACCTTTCAGTGCTCATCAATGGCAGTTGTTTATTGCAATCCATCAAAGTGAGAGGACAGCTGTCATCATTATCATAAACAACAATATCCATGAATCTGACCAATAAGGCGCAGTGTGAGCAGGGATGATAGGCGGGTACAGCTAGTATATTTTACACAAACACTGCTACGTATACTTGTTGCAGCTTTCCTTACGTTTTTATGTCTTTCATGCAACGCAAACACTTTTACCCATCTTTCTCTCAGTTCGCTACCCGTCTATTCCAAGCCACCACAGCAAATCTAATCCCATCCTTCCATCTGTTCATGTGTCGTCCATGCCTCCGTGCTCCGTATCTGCTAAACCCACTTGTCAAGGTCAACACTCTTGTTCAAGGCGAGGGATAAGCTGTCGCCACACTTCAGGGCAATTCATCCCCGCCTGTCACTTCCTTCCATCAATTACATTAAATTCATGTCAGCCGTTCAGCGCAGACAGTGTGTATCGGCGGAACAGTCAAGGTCGATGACACAGCACACAGGCCACGGTGATAATTATGCGCTGATTGGCAAGGTGTCGCGTGCGTTGAGTGTCAGGCCAGGGGTTCGATCACCAGCCGCTCCTCTCTCTCTCTCTCTCTCTCTCTCTCTCTCTCTCTCTCTCTCTCTCTCTCTCTCTTTGGCCCTATATTTAGCAGTGCGAATTCCAGGCACTGCAGGTGTTTAGCTGAAGGAAAATGTCACGTTGCGAGAGAGACCAGTGTGTAATGACTCTTGGATTGAAAATATTGAAGTGCAGTTGTGTGCATGACCTAATGAAGGTGACGCCAAGCACACTCATTGATTTAACGGTAAATTTTTTTTAACAATGAAGATGAATAAATCAAAGTCAATAACATTAACAGTTAATCATTAAGCAATATATTAGCTTCGATTACTAATTAAAAGTTAATAAAAAAAAAACTGACATGGAATAAAAATCATAAACCAATATTTCCTAAACTCTTCAGTTCTTCCTTATTTAATGAACTGAAGTAAGATTTAATTAATTTTCATGTTCATTACAAATCAAGCATTTCAACGCTTCACATGCATGCATATTCACAGACAACAATAATGTTAACGAAACACAGATGAAGCACAACACTCATGATTGCAGTCGTCCAATCAGTCCCTAACATCCTCGTCCATATTAAACACGATGACGCCCAAAATATTTGTTTGCAATTACACACATGCACGAAATATTGCCATACACTCATTAAACCCTGCTGGTCATGATGACGGGCGGCCACCACTGCCTGACACACACACACACACACGTTCACCATAACGCCTACAATTGAGTAACAAGACTGAGGATGTATTGTGTGTGGCGGCGCAGGTGTGTGCTGTCTTATCCCAGCGGCGAGCTAGTATTGTGGCGCCATTGTGTTGCCATTGCAGTCAACACTTCACCGAGTTTTTTTGAGGCCACGGCAGCTCGGGATGAGAGTCGCGGTAATACGGCTTGAGGGTGGCGCGGCGAGCGGCGGCACGAGGCTCGGTGTTCACTCCTGGCGGAGAGCCTGCACCTGCTGCCTCGTCCACACACACACACACACACACACACACACACACACACAGTATACACTAGGCACTTTATCCTTCCACCATATTCTTGTGCCGAAATCCGAAAACCCTATACTGAAATATATTCCCATAAGACGAGTCTGTGGCAGGATTTGTTGCTCATCCACCCACCTCACCAACCCTGCACGATATCAAGGATGCTTTATATATATATATATATATATATATATATATATATATATATATATATATATATATATATATATATATATATATATATATATATATATATATATACACTTCCAAAAACAGAGAAGTATCCTAAACATCAAAGACCTAAGATAGTATCAGCCGAGAGAGAAGGAATGCAACAGAAAACGAGCTACAAGACCGCTTACGGAGCGAAGACTATGTATGGCATGATGGCATGAGGTGGTGGTGGTGGTGGTGTTAGGGGGTGTGAGGGAAGCGCACGAATTTCCAGCACCGCGTTATGGCGGACGCAGATGAGGACCCAAGCAAACTAACAGCGGCCATATACTCTCTCTCTCTCTCTCTCTCTCTCTCTCTCTCTCTCTCTCTCTGGTGTAAGCATTTCGTCTCCAGGGCGATACATTACGAAGGAGGGGGGGGGCGTAAAACAAGGCGCAACAGGAAGGAACACCGTGCTTTGGATGCGGTTTAAGGCAAATACCCATCACGGCCGGGACGCATCACCATCACCGGAATTTTACTGGTAATTCCCGGCTGGAGAAGGCAGGAAGGGATCGAGAAGAGGAAGGCAGTATTTAGGGCAATGGCGGCGTGGGGAGCTGCGGTAGGCAGGAATTATTGTTTATTATTGGATAAAAATAATGACTTTTATGTTTATTTAGGGGAGCTTCGGCAGGATCCCTTTTTTCACGCAGGGCCAATTAAGGAAAGCTGGTGCATGATCCTTTTTTCCCGGTGTCGAGCCAATTACGAGCACCTAGGAGTTGGGCGCCAGGTGAGTGCTCAGTTCACTAGTCCGGGGATCGCCATGCCGCCAAGACTTATCTTTCCGAGTAACTTTACATTTCAGCATAGTTTATTTTCGAAACTTTTCCGAGGTGACTGGGGAGCTTTGCCAGGCTTTCACTGAGTATAAATATGCGCTGGAAAGCTGGAAAAATGGCTGGTGCGCGCGCGTGCGCGCGAGCGTGCACGTACGCACGCTAGCACCCACCCACACACACACACACACACACACACACACACACACACGGCGAAGCAAATGGGCGAGCCTCTTAGTGTGTAGCCCCTGTTCACCTAGCAGCAAATACGGGATGTAACCCGAGGGGTTGTGACCTCGCTGTCCCGGTGCACAGTGGGACCAAATGATAAATTTCTGGCCAAAATAGGAGATTACAGTTTACTAAATTTACACTGGTCCAGCGAAAGTTATGAAGTAGCATGTCGGAATACCGTGGTTATTTCCGGCATAAACCATTCCATGATGATTTTACAGAGCATATAATGATGTTCAAGAAAAGAGAAAATCATTATATTTTTGTTATTTTTTTACATGTAACAAACAGGAATCGCTGTAAATAAATGGCTATTATTCTTTTTTTAATGTGATAATACAGATATAAGGAAAAGTATTTAATATTAGGTTTTATAATAGGCTTTTAGTGAAACGCCTGTATGGTCACATCGGATGCCGATACCCAATTAGTTTGGAAGAATATACATAAATAAACATGTCTGTAAAGAAAAGGGCTCCACATACGTCCACCATTAATAAGAGAGAGTTTATCTACAACAGCATTCGAATTTCGCGCGAGAAGGAGACTGGGAGGGAGGGGCGCGCGCGAGTTCTCTCAGTCTTGTGTAACAGCACCACACACACCGCCCAGTGTTTAAACAACCTGATAAAGCCTTCATTAGTTCAAGGTTAGACCTACCATTTCTGTACTTATATTATGAATATATAGAGAACATCCAAGTGTGCATGTAATAATATATAATGCAAATTTTGGTGAAAAAAAAAGTAGAAGAAACTGTTAAGCCGTCACGCAAATATAACAAAATGAACCAAATAGTTAGCCCTAATAATTAAAAAGGAAATCGTGCATATTCAGCAGTAACTTGCTTAATATGACTTTACTACAAACACAGACAAGTATAGATGTATTGTTTCTTTAATTTCAGATGGCGGGGATTGCTAGAAGTGTTCTATTAGACAAGTATATATCACGTAGAGACTGCCACTCATTTGAACAAGTTATTTCTAATGTATCAGAACATGAGATATTGCATCACCACACACCGACACTGACACCTGCAGCAATTTCAACCTTTAAAAATGACTTCCAGACACGATGGAGAAAGGCAAATTACATCAATGCCAGGTTCCAAAAGAATAATAGTGTTTGGCTCTCAAAGGAATTAAAATTACAGGAAATTGAGGACAGTACACAACATGAGATCTCAAACACCAGTGAAGCAGGTCATTCAAAGAGAGGTCGATCATCTGCAGACTTCAAAACTGCTAGCGAAAGAACAAAGCCAAGAAAAAACAGAAGTAAGAAGAAATATTCAGCAGAAGAGCTTGTCTTTGCATCTCAGATGAAACTTAGGAATTCTGGGAAAAATCATGCTGCGAAGATTTGTAAGGAGCAGCATTAAGTACCCCGACTAGGTAAACAAAAATGATAAAGAAATTGGTGAACAAAACTGAAATTCCTCTGACTCTACACGAGGCAATTTCCATAATGCTCAATACAAACATGAGCAAAAGTACTTACAATTATTAAAGAACCATCCATAAGGAAAGAAACTGTACACTTTATCCATCCTACAAAAGTGTGGTAGAAGCTACAAAGACTTGTTATCCCCCGGGCATTAACATCTGTGATTTTAAAGCAGAAGTCCCTCTCCAAAACTTGCTTGATAAAACTGCCTCAAGTCTACTGCTTTCTCAGAAAATGGTTGTTGACCTAATCAGATCACAGTCAGCACATACCATGCCACTCTCTTTTGAACTCCTCAGTAAATATGGTTTTGATGGCAGTGGAAATCATTCCCTCTATGCCATGAAATATGACAATACAAATAGTGATGTGAGTGAAACTAACATGTTTGCAACTTTCCTATGCCCCCTTAAGTTACTTGAGAAAAGAAGCAAGATGACAGTCTGGCAAAACCCTGCCCCATGCTCATCTGTTTATTGCCGCCCCCTTACATTGCAATTCATCAAGGAAACTCCACATCTTATTCCATCTGAACATGAATTCATTAAAAATAAAATACACAACCTGATACCAAGTGAAGGAGAGGGTAATACTGTATACCAGAAACTGATTCTGACCATGGCCGATGGAAAAGTATGCCAGGCACTAGCCACCACTGCATCTTCCACTTGTTATTTATGTCAACCTGTCACAAAACCTTTTGGAATGAATAATTTAACTGTAATAAAAGAGAAAGTAACATCAACAGAACATTTAGAATTTGGTATATCTCCTTTGCATTGACTAATAAATACCCTGGAATGTGTTTTGCACATTGGCTGCCGTGTGCAGGTAAAAACATGCTGTGTAAAGGGAGAGCTGCCAAAAAATACTATAAAGAAAAGAAAAGAATTCAGAGGGAACTAAAAGAAACACTTGGAATTAATGTGGACTTGCCTGCACAAGGTAGTGGCAACACAAATAATGGAAATAGTGCAAGAAGGTTCTCTAGTGAGCCTTCAAAAGCTTCAGCTATTACAAAAGTGGACTTATCCATCGATTGTCAGTTATTCTGTTTGCTTTGAATTCGGGTTATGACATCGACACTGAAGCCTACAGGAAGTATGCTGAGGACACAGCACAGCTCTGTGTGACCCTCTACAACTGGTATTATATGCCAGCCTCAGTACACAAGATGCTGATGCATGGCTCAAGTGTAATCGAGGCTTTGAACATTCCAATAGGGCAGGCATCTGAGGAGGCCATTGAGGCCAGACATAAGGATGTCAGGAATATACGATGCAGCCATACATGCAAAATATCAAGGCCAAGAGTGAATCAAGGGCCCTAAGTGAATTCTTAGGGCACCACGGCAAGCAGCCTCGGCGGGGCTGGCGCACGCTGAGCCGCAGGTGGGATGGAGCCTCCTGCAGCGTTGCGGCGCGAGCCACACACTTCAAATGATAATTCAGTTTGTTTCCAGACATTTTATGAAATCACACTTCTTACTCAAGAATTGCTGAACATGAAACTGGACCACATTCAGGATGACCCGACTCAGTGTTCACGAGCATGGCTGGGCCTGAAATTGAGCTCAAACCAAGGAAAGAAGCCATTTCCTGCGTCCAGCATGTCACCAACTCTCGGATTCCCTGTTTTTTTTTTTAACAGAAAACAACAACAGATTGCGAGTCACGCATTGTATTTCAGTAAATGTTACAATGTTACGAAGTGAGCTGTGGCTCAAACATCCTGAGTGAGTGAGTGAGGCCTTGATGATCTGTGACACATCTGTCCTGATAATCGCCTGACTCGAGGCTCTTATCACCTCGGTTTTTTTCTGCTTCAGTACCAAGTGATTGTAAACCCCGTACTGTGAGTCCGCCATCACTGACATCACTCCGCCAAAGAGGAAATTAATCTGAACTGCCACACATAAGGGAAACTGCAGGAAGCCACCAGGCCTACACATAGCTGTCACTTACCGTCCCCATCCATAAATATGTGTAATAATATAAAGATGCCTAATGACTCAGCATTAACAAGCTGACTATTGTGTCTTCCACTCCTCCACCATTCATCTCTCCTCTGGGTATCCATTCACCACGGCACAAGCGCTTCCTTCTCACGGATGCACACTTGTACTTATTCCCTTTTCACACCAGAGGGACACGTTTTGGCTTCACCGCTGCATTCTACCTCTAGATGAACGAAGCATGCAGAGTGAGGCGGCCAGTGTGAGGCGAGCGGGGTGAGGCGGTGCAAGGGTGAGGGGAATAGGGTTAAGAACAGTGGGTGGTCATCAAACACATGACCTGACCTCGTTTCCTGACCTGAGCGAACTGGCCTTCAGACTCAACGGAATGGAAGTTATGGGAGGCGGGAAGTTAGACGATTTACACTGCAGAGAGAGAGAGAGAGAGAGAGAGAGAGAGAGAGAGAGAGAGAGAGAGAAACTTGGCATCCTTCAGATTATTTATAACCCAGAATCCTGAGCTAAACCAAACAAGGCGAGACGTATCAGAGAGGAAGCGTACAGGCCGACTATGACCACAGCTCTCTCTCTCTCTCTCTCTCTCTCTCTCTCTCTCTCTCTCTCTCTCTCTGATGCCTCGTCCTCCTGTCCCCGCTGAAGGAGAATGAAGAGCACAGAACGTAATGAAATGCAGACCTAGTGAAATACGAGGGGCGGATATTGCTGCTTGCCTTTCGTGTTTGGGTGAGGCATTAGTAGTAGTGGTAGTGCTAGTGGTGGTGGTGGTGGTGGTAGTAGTAGTAGTAGTGGTGGTGATAGTAGTCGCGTATTTGATGTATGTGTGTGTGTGTGTGTGTGTGTGTGTGTGTGTGTGTGACGTAATTAAGTAAGGTATGAGGGAATGAGATTTTTCAACTATTTTTTCCTTGCTTAATGTGTCAGGATATTTTAGCACGTGACGTCGAGAGATTCATAAATTATTCGAGCAAGTAAATGTATCCCCCCTTGCGCACACACACACACACACACACACACCACACACACACACACACACACACACACACACACACACACACACCACACACACACACACACACACACACACACACACACACACACACACACACACACACACACACACACACACACAGCCACCAATTCATACAGGAATTCGTAACACATCATTACGAGTCCATTTCCTTGCAAACTTGTACATCTTCCGATAAGTTTCCCCGTTCGTCTCTCTCTCTCTCTCTCTCTCTCTCTCTCTCTCTCTCTCTCTCTCTCTCTCTCTCTCTCTCTCTCTCTCTCTCTCTCTCTCTCTCGTTCTTTTATTCTCTGCGTTTGTTTCCGTTGTTGTTGTTGTTGTTGCTTTTCCTCTTCCGCTTCCTCTTTCTCTTTCTCTTTTCTTTCTCCTTCTTTTTCATTCTCTCTTTTTCTTCCCTTTCCTCCTCCTCCTCCTCCTCCTCCTCCTGGCCTTATGCTTCGGTATGTGATCTCTTTACCTCTTAGTTTGCTGGTGTTCTTAAGAATCCATGGAAGAACCTAAAGATTTGTTGCTGTTTACTTATCCTATGTAGTCTGGTGTAATCCTCCTTCTATCCTCCTCCTCCTCCTCCTCCTCCTCCTCCTCCTCTTCCTTCGCCGCATGTTCTCGACAAGGGCACACAAATGGTCCTCAAAATACCATTGTTATATAAACTCTCTCCAGCCAATACGTTCTCCTCCTCCTTCTCCTCCTCCTCCTCCTCCTCCTCCTCCTCCTCCTCCTCCTCCTCCTCCTCCTCGTAGAGATTATATCATAGTGTTGTGACAGGACGGCCGTGTTGGCGTGGTGGTGATGATGCTGCTGGAATGTTAAAAGGAAAGCTATGGGGAGTCTGGCAGACATCAGAGAGAAGCTTTCCTGATTTTGTGTTTTGAAGAGTGTGGGAAGGTGAACGCGGTGTGGAATGCAGGAAGGGTGTTGACAGTGATGCTGGTTTGGCAGTAGTGGTGGTAGCGGTACTAGTAGTCGTGGTGGTGGTAATAGTAGTAATAGTAGTAGTAGTAGTGGTGGTGGTTGAAGTAGTTGTAGTATAAATGGTAGTGGTGGTAGTAGTAGTAGTAGTAGTAGTGGTGGTGGTTGAAGTAGTTGTAGTATAAATGGTAGTGGTGGTGGTAGTAGTAGTAGTAGTAGTAGTAGTAGTAGTAGGAGTGGTAGTAGTAGTTGTAAATATTTTTTGTAATTATAGTTATATTATAGTAATGATAACAGTAATAGTAATGATAATGATAATAATAATAGTGATAATAATAATAATAATAATAATAATAATAATAATAATAATAATAATAATAATAATAATAATATTTTAAATAATAATAAAATGATAATAATAATAATAATAATAATAATAATAATAATAATAATAATAATAATAATAATAACAATAATAATAATAATAATAATAATAATACTTTACGAACAATAATAATGGTAATCGTGATAACACAATAACGAGATGAGTGAGTGTGTCCGTCAGTTTGATGGTCTGTACACACGTTCACACCTACAGTCACGTTCACACCTACAGTCACGTTCACACCTACAGTCAATACGCAGCAACACATGAGTCAACTTTTCATAATTTGTTCGCCATCTGACACGTTAAGAGTGAATAATTACTATTTCCCCGCACTGGATAGGCGACCACGACCTACAACACATTCCTTCCTCTCGCACAACACATCACTACACCAACAAACCGTGGACTCAACCAGATAAATGTCGAGTGTCAAGCATATTGAGATGTAGTCACACACACACACACACACACACACACATGTGAGCACAGGCTAATTGTTATAACAGGAAGCCTTGCTGGTAATGGTGGTTATGTCAAGGTTTTTAACAGCCGCCTGTCAGCGCCTGATTAAACACCACTAACATGTAATCACTCCGGCGCAGTTGATTGCCACACACACACACACACACACACACACACACACACACACACACAGAGAGAGAGCGTACCGCCGCAAGGCACATAATGAGGGGAGGGCAGGGCATGTGGCACCTCATTAACACACCGCAGGTCAGGTCACATTCATTCTTGGGCAGGTGGCGAGGTGGTGACCAGACCCGCTGCGCCTTACCTGCCACGCGTAAATGAGGCCGAGGGAGATTGATGATGGTGTGGGTTGGGGAAGGTGCACGGGGGAGATGGTGGGTGTGTGTAGGGTGTGTGGGGAACGAGAGGTGTGTGTTTGGGAGGACAAGTGTTAGTGTGTTTCGAGTGTGCGTGGGATGGGAGGAGGTTGGTGTACGTGGCATGTGTGTGGGGTAGGCTGAATGGCTTGTGTGGTTGTGGGTAGGGTCTGTGTGGGTGTGGGAGTGTGTGTATGTGTGGGGAACAGGGCTGATAGAGGGGAGGTGTGTGTGGAGGGGGGAGACGTGTGGGTAATTTGTTATGGGAGTAGGGGGATGTTCATGTGTCGAGTGTGGGTGTTGTATTGTGTGTGAGTGTGGTGTATTAGTGTGCATGCCCTGTGTTCTGTAAACATTTGGTGAGGGTTAGAGAGGTGGGGGCGGGGTGTGGTGACGGTTAGGCGAGGTGTAATACAGAGGTGTTTACTTCTATCTGTTTATTTATTTATTTATTTATTTATTCATATATTATTGTATATTTTTGGCTGCTGAGTCATCCTTCATTGTTCTGACACGTAATACGCACCTCTCTCTCTCTCTCTCTCTCTCTCTCTCTCTCTCTCTCTCTCTCTCTCTCTCTCTCTCTCTCTCTCTCTCTCTCTCTCTGATTCGTGATGAGGAGTGGAAATGGACACCTCAGTTAAGGTACTAAACATGCACGCACACACACACACACACACACACACACACACACACACACACACACACACACACACACACACACACACACACACACACACACACACACACACACACACACACACACACACACACACACACACACACACACACACACACACACACACACACACACACACACACACACACACACACACACACACACACACACACACACACACACACACACACACACACACACACACACACACACACACACACACACACACACACACACATACACACACATACCCACACACACACACCCACACACACCCCCACACACACACACACACACACACACACACACACACACACAACTTCTCTCTCTCTCTCTCTCTCTCTCTCTCTCTCTCTCTCTCTCTCTCTCTCTCTCTCTCTCTCTCTCTCTCTCTCTCTCCACACACACACACACACACACACACACACACACACACACACACACCCTGTAACGTTACCTTTGCATCAAATTGGAGGGCTGGTAGATTTCATAATGAAGTAACGACCCTAAGATCATTGTGTGACCATTTACATCTGAATTCACTCTTCTGCCACCCTCAGCCCTCGTCCACACTGCTTCATCCACGTGTGCTCCTCTCGGCCCAAACACGTCCTCCACACACGTCCTGCGGGTGGTGTCACGGTGGTGTCTTGGCGTAGCGACTGAAAAGTGTACAAATGTATTGAACGAGCATTGCAACTGTTTTTCCAGACTGGCAGGCTAGAAATTAGCTGTCTCCCTCCCTCCTGTAATATGCACAGCTGGAACACTCATGCTTCCTTGCCCATCACACTGCGGCAGGCTGATGGGCCACAGTCGCTCTCGATTTGACCGCCCCCACACCCTCCTCCACCCCGTCTGGTCTCAGAACTGGACAAATAAGCAGTCACTTTCCTATTGCCTTTACATCCACTCATTCTTTATTATCGTTCTTTCAACTCTCGTGCCCGTCCCGCCCCCTCCACACAACCCTCGCACTGGAGTGTTAAAGACTGAGCTGGTGCACGCTGCGGATCAACAGCAAAGGTACAACTCAATACGGAGACGTTACACGAGTTACCACGAGTTTAGCCCAGTCTTGCACACCAGGCCACCGAGGTGAATACAGATTAATTACGATGATTGTCTGACCAAAGAAGCGTGTTTGAGAGGTGTAGTGGGTGCAGGCAGGGAGGTGGGGGAGTGCAGGGCAGGAGGAGGCCTGGAGAGGGCTGAGGAGTGGCGGGGCAATGGTCGGTCTGCTGTTAACACTGCTGGCGGGGATGGCAGGACAAGCCATTCAGAGAATCATTAAGTGGTTGTTAGTCTGGCAAGCAATGTGGTCGGAGGATCATTACGGCCTCTAATTAACCCTCTCACTGCGGTATGCAATAATTCGCGGTATGCAATAAGTAACAGCACTTAAAGCAATATATATAGAATCTTTCCTGTCCTAGTTCAGATTGCGGCCAGGGGAAGTTCCATGACACTGAAAACCAAAAGCTGCCCTCCCTACTATTGATACCATTTAAATAAAAGTTTTGCTTACTAAAATTATGAGATTAGAGAACAAAACATTGCGCAACCTGATTGCACATTATAGCACCATGTATTACTGCACAGCAACGGTTATTCTCTGAGACCCAATGTACCTCCTGGAAAGTGCAAATGTACCACTGAGAGCCCTTGCCTTGCTGGGAACACGGTACTTTATTCTATATACAGAACTGTAATGTAACGAAAGCGACACTGAAACACTTGGAAACACTCACTCCCATTCTCTCTCTCTCTCTCTCTCTCTCTCTCTCTCTCTCTCTCTCTCTCTGCTGTGTGAAAGTCTAATATAATACTGGTAAGAAATTGAAGTAATACGTAATAAGAGAAACAGGTTGCCATGGCTCATTGTGAAAAAAAAGAGTCATACGGTGCCATGGCAGACGTGAGCGGAAAGGAAGTCTCACTCAGGCGGGGCTTGAGGGGCGCGCCTCCTCACCCACTGGCGACACCGTCTTGTTTGGGTGGTGCGCGGGGCGGCGGGGCGTCGTGTATTCTGGAGCGCCGTGTGTGTTGGCCCGCCCTGTGTGTTGGTGGCGGCGGGCGCGTTGCAGTGGCCTGAGTGTCGGTAAAGGCTTGCATTTTGCTGGCCGCCTCTGCTGTATCTTAACTCCTGCTGGTGTGGGGGCCGTGGGTGGTGCGGGGGGCGGTGGTGGTATGAGGGGCGGGGATGGTATGGGGGGCGGGATTGATGTGGGGGTCGAGGTTGATATGGAGGGGGGCCATGGTATGGGGGGCGGGAGTTGTAGCGATAATTTTGATACCGTGGGGGACGATGACTTTGTGGGGGACGCTGGTGACGGGGATTGAAGGGCCGGGGGTGTCTGTGATGTTGCAAACGGCTGGGATGATTGGGGCAAAGGTGGTGATGTTGCAAGAGGGAGAGGGGGAGGGTGTCGTGGTCAGACAGAATGTCTGGGTGTGAATCGGGGGGAGTGTGAGACTCGGGAGGGGAAAGCCCGAGTGTGGGGGGAGATTTGCTTTTACTTTTTGATGGAGGAGTCTGGGGAGGAGACTCCTGAGGCCGAAAAATTCTTGGGGGTGAGGGAACGGGGGGAGGATGGGGGATGTCCGGTGGGGAGGCAGCGATGGGGAGAAATCGCCGTATCAGAGGGAAGTTGGCTGGGGGTGAGGGGACTGGAGGAAGCTGTAGTGTGTCCGGTGGGGAGGCAGCGGTGGGGAGAAACCGCTGTGTCAGGGGGAAGGTGGCTGGGAATGGGGGGAGAGGTTTCATCTGATGGATGACGGCTGGCCACACCAGTCTGCTGGAGATCAGCGGGAAAATTTTGCAGGGAAATTTAGGAAGGACACTGGAAGACGGCAGGACCTGCAGGACTGCTACTGATCGGGGTGGCGGTGACGCGGTCCTAGAGGGCAACGGAGGAGCGGGGAGGGCCTTCATATGTGGCCTGCGAAGGTGCCGGTGGAGGCGCATCAGTGTGTGGTAGTGCCACAAGCACGTCATTACAGCCCACACCTGCCGCGGGTGCACTCTGCCAAATAGGATCAGATTGGGCGCCCCATGGTCAGCAGGATGTTGGGCTGTGCGTGGCACGCGTGGCCGTCTCAACCTAGGCCACAGGAGACGCAGAAGGGAGGCCAGCAGGGACCCCGCTGCCCACCACAGCAGACAGCGTGTGGTGAACAGCATGTACGCCTGCTGTATGGTGCTCCTGATGGCCTCGAGGCAGGCCACGTGGTGGGCGCTTCGACGCGCCGCGAGGATCGGCCCCACCACCGGCAGGCCGGAGCCCCAGCCCATCTCTGGCGCGGGACAGGCCATGTGTAAGTTGGGCACCAGAGGGGGCTGGAAGGGGCCCAGCCACCACAGGGCGCCCTCCCCCTCTATCTCTCTGAGGAGACCTAGCACGCCCCCCGATGGTGCGTGCAGGTCTACGCTGGCGTGGAGACTAGTCCACGCCAGGACCGCTGCCAGTGTCACTGACATTCCGAAAAACATTTATGCCGAAAAATGAAAATCCAACACGTTGTGGTGTTCGCGCAGCCTTCAGCTGGCGCAGAGCTTTCAGCTCGGGGAATGGCGACAGTAATCCTGTATTGTACTAATTCATTTACTTGTCTGTTTCCCTACGTATATCTTATCCTTCTTTCTTCTCATTTGCATTTCAAGATCGCTGGTATTTTTGTACAGTTTTATGTTACGGCGCCATATAACCCTATGTTATATGGCGCCATATAATTAGGGTTATATGGCTTTCGCCACGCAAGAGATTCCATCACCACTTCCTCCGCGCGTGAGCGTGATTGAGTGAGAGAAGTCACTACTGCTGAGTTTTGATATTGATTCCTATAAGTTAGAAGCTTCATTGTCTTAGTTCATGTTTAGTTGTGCACGTGTTCAACATTTCTAGTTAAATTAGTTGATTAGTTCGTTCATTCGTCCACTCGTGTGTTAATTAGTTGGTTAGTTCATTCGTTCGTTCGTTCATGCGTTAGTTAGTTGGTTGGTTCATTGGTTCTTTCATTAGTTAGTCAGTTAATCCGTTAGTTCATTTGTTCGCTAGTTCATCCGTTAGGTAGTTCATCCGTTAATTTGTTAATCAGTTAATATTTTACGTGTTAATCCACAACACATGCAAACATTTCCTTCACTGTGCCACACACAAAAATAATTCACAAAAGTTACAGTTCTTGAGTTTTCTTCATCAATTTTTCATTGATTATATCTTTGATATTCTGTATTCCTTGATTAATTATTTCACACATTTGTTATTTTCTTTGTTTTTTTTTATTGACTGTCTTTCTTTTCACTCTGTGTGTGTGTGTGTGTGTGTGTGTGTGTGTGTGTGTGTGTGTGTGAAGGCATGTGTTTGACAAAATTAAATAATGGTTGTTTTGTTTACCGAGTTATTGTCGATTTGTATTTTACACTGCAGTTATATTCACTCTATTACTTTCCATTGTTTTTCGAGTTATTTGTTGAAAAAAAAATATTGACAGATAATAATTACACATTTCATACCAGGTTTTAGATTACTATGCATTACGGTTGCTTTTGTAGGCTGTGACTGAAAAAAAA
This sequence comes from Scylla paramamosain, assembly GCF_035594125.1. Classification (NCBI taxonomy): domain Eukaryota; kingdom Metazoa; phylum Arthropoda; class Malacostraca; order Decapoda; family Portunidae; genus Scylla; species Scylla paramamosain. Next base: position 525,228 of record NW_026973688.1, on the reverse strand, counting down.
AAAAACAATATCACGTTTGTATTGAGTGATAAATGGTGAGTTTTCAGGGTGTTACTAATGAATGGGAGAGGAAAGTTTGTGGCGTCATCGCGGCAATGGAGTGGCGGCTGAGAGCGGTGTGGGAAGAGGGAAGTGTTGGGAGGGAAGGAGGAGGGAAGGAGAACCGGGACTTTGTGGTGAAAGTTTTGAGTGCGTGTTTTGAAGCTTGGCGAAAAGAAGGAAATCTGACTTTTATTTATTTTTTCTTTGCAGTGATCTGTGATAAAGTTGATATTCTATTGATGATCACGAAGCCAAATCTATTACACTTTTTTTTTTTTCGATTTAAGTGCGACAGCTTTATTTTTAGTGTGTGTGTGTGTGTGTGTGTGTGTTTTATACTGTTGCGAAAGGAATAAATATTGGTTAGAGATTTCAAAAGAGGAGAAGCCCTGAACATTATAGGAGACTAGGGTTGAAAAATTGCTCCTAATAGGTTTTGAGTTAACGAAATTGGTCTCGTTATTCTGGCACACACACACACACACACACACACACACACACACACACACACACACATCCTGAAATATTCGCTGACATTTTCATTTATTCTGAATAATCATGCACTTTTTTCACAATTTTTTTTATCCTCCACTTTATGTATGTATGTTTTTTTTCACCATCAGTCTTTACCATTTACTCTCCTATCTTCTATCCCCTTCTCCCCCTTTTACTTTTTTCTTTCTTTTCTTTGTTTTATTAGTTTCCTATGTACCCTTATTTATCCTTATCTCCTTATCTCACTTTTCCTTCATTTTCTTGCATAAATTCCCTTTCTTTCTGCTTCCCCCTTTCTTATTTTTTGTCATAATTTAATCTTTTTCCCTACTTTCCTTTCGTTTATCTCCTTATCCTCATCTCCTTTACTTTCCTTCTTCCTTTTTCTCTTTCATATTCTGCTTTTCCGTGATTTCTCACATACGTGCTCTACAAATTCCTTCCCTTCTTTCCTTTCCTTCGTCACTTTCCTTTTTTTCACAAATTTTCATCGTCCTGCATTTTGGTATGTTCCTTTGATTTCTTTATCTTCCTTCCCTCCTGTTCTGTTGCCTTTCTTTGTTCCCTTTCCTTCTATTATTCTAATTTTAATTCTTTATCTTCTTTTCTTCCATTCCCTTTTCTTCACTGTTCTTACCTTCTGTCCCCTTTTCTTCCTTTTCTTCCTTTCCATTGTTTTTTTTCATTTTACTCGTATTTTTCCCTCCCTTCCCTTCCCTTCCCTTCCCTTCCCTTTCCTTCTCCCACTTTCTACCAGCTTAACATGTAGGGAGTAATTTGTGCTCAGGTAATAGTCCCGAGAAGTAGTAATAGTTTAGTAGTAGTTAGGTGAGTGGTATTTAACTAGTCTAAGGAGTTTTTTTTTTTTTTTTTCTCTGTTTTTCACGGCACCTGTATAAATACGTAATTAAGTTTGACGGTGTTTGAGTTTATAGTTAATTTAGTAATTGGGGAAGCTTAGTTTTTACAGCAAGAAATGTAAAGAGTCTTGCCTTTCTTTGGGTTATTTAGTTAGTTACAAAGATTATAGGGAGAAAATGCATGCAAACAGCGACACACACACACACACACACACACACACACACACACACACACACACACCATCTCAGTGGGCTTTTTTTTTATTGGATTTTTTGTTGCCCTTGGCCAGTGTCCCTCCTACATAACACACACACACACACACACACACACACACACACACACACACACACTATGATACTCGTAATGCCAAGCAAAAATTAAATGGAAAGATATGAGTACATCTTAGCATACTTTTAACCTGTCAATCTCTCTCTTTGAGGTGGAATCCTCGCTGATCATATTTGGATTAATTTGTGTATCCTCCTTAGTCATACATGACTTGCTGCAGAATTAGGACGAAAGAAATTGGCACATTCTTTCACGCAATTCACCGGGTTACTGGATGGTTGTGTTTGCTCTGAAATCATGAAAGGCTGCACTCTGAATTCACGGTTTTCACTCGCCTCTCGGACAGGTGTATATGCACAGGCACCTCCCGGAACAGTTAATATTTTTGGACAACGTGAAACTAAATATTAGGAAACAGTAAGTCTCTGTTTTAGGTGAATTTCAAAGTATGTAAGTGAAGTATTTCTGAGAAATGCCATTTCAGAAAGAATTAAACAACAATGCTCTGTTTTAGGTGGTTTAGAATAAGAAGTGCATGTTTCTGAGCCATGTTAAGAGGAAAGATAGGGAACAAATAGTACTTGATGCGTTTAGGTTTGTCTCAACACGGGACAACGGGTTAATGTTTGCTAATTAAAAAGAAAAAAAAAAAGTGGCCTGAAGAAATTGTTCATGAAATTGTGGTAGATGACTAGAATAAACTCAGTAATCAGGCAGTCAGGATCGAGTCAGTGGGGATGAAAAAAAAAAAAAAGATTGCATAAGTTTATGGAGAGTAATGATAAGTGTATATAATTATGTATATTTTATACAGGGACTGATACGTGTAGACATGCATACTGGCACAGTTTTTTCTTCTTCTTTTGTTTTTCGTTTACTTCTGATGTTTTTTTTTTTTTTTTTTTTTTGTTGGAAGGGAAGGGAATTCTGAATGAAAAAAGATTAGAAACGAGAAATATTTTATGATTTGTTTACGATCTGTTTAAGCCATCACACCTGGACAAAGGTGTCACCACGTGTAATGTAATAAAAAATTTCAATCATAAACACATCACGGCCGTACTCGCATTGATTATTTTTTTTAACATCACTTCCCAGTCAGCAAAGTTACTCAGGCATGATAGGTGTTAGTGCGGGGCAAATACGTAATTAATACCTGACACACCTTTCTTTACTGAATGGTCACCTTCATTCATCTTTTCTCTGGTGTGTGTGCATGGGTGCGGAGGGAGAGGCGGATCATGTGTAGCGCATCCCCGTTGAAATACACTGTCTACACTATGATTTTGTCCTTTTTAAATCATCAGCATTCTAATTTGGTCAAAGTGAAAGTGTAATCAAATTCTGGCTAGCACTGATTCAGGTGTTGTGGGGGATGATTACAGCGTGTGACAGGTGAGGGGGAGCACAGGGGTAAGTGGTCAAGTAATACATGCTGGGTTGCTCTTAATTTTGTTGCCGGAAATTATTGGTACGGTGTTGTATGGTACGGTGTTGTAATCGCTGCTTCTGTTGTTGGTGTTGGTGGTGTTGGTGTTGTTATTGTTATATATTCGTCACGGTGCAATCACAACAACAGTAATTATGTAAGAGAGAGAGGTGTTATTGTTGTCTAATTGTTTGATTGCTACCGTTATTACGATTGCTACTGCTACTACTACTACTACTACTACTACTACTACTACTACTACTACTACTACTACTATTACTACTACTACTACTACTACTACTACTACTACTACTCCTACTGCTGCTGCTACTGCTACTACTACTACTGCTACTACTACTACTACTACTACTACTACTACTACTACTACTACTACTACTCCTACTGCTGCTACTACTACTACTACTGCTGCTGCTACTACTACTACTACTACTACTACTACTACTACCACCACCATCACCACTACCACCACCAGTACTACTACTACTACTGCTGCTGCCACTACTACTACTACTACTACTACTACTACTACTACTACTACTACTACTACTACTACTACTACTACTGATAATACTGGTAATGGCAATAATGATTAGAATTCATTAGTTTTATCCTAGACACAATTACCACCACTACCACCAGCACTATCACCACCTGTTATCTATACTGTCAGCACGGAACACTAGTAGAAGGCGCATCATCAGGCTTAGTAGGATGCAGATTAGTACTTGAGGGGGTGACTGCATCAGCTGTATTGCCTCCAGCCTCCGAGGAAACGTGAAACTACAAGTACTTGATTATAATTAACTTGTAAATGGAATGTGTGTGTGTGTGTGTGTGTGTGTGTGTGTGTGTGTGTGTGTGTGTGTGTGTGTGTGTGTTCCTCTCTTATTGTCTGCTTGTGTTTCTGTCTCTGTGCATATCTATTTGTGTGTTTGCCTGCCTCTATATCTTCCAATCTATCAGTCTGACTATCTTTTAGCTGGTCACATTAAAGATCGCTTGCCTATTTGTCTATCTATACCTATCTGTCAGTCTATCTATCTATGTATCCATCTATCTATCTACTAGTTTTCCTTTTATTCCACTTCATCCCCCTCCTTCCTCTCTCTCTCTCTCTCTCTCTCTCTCTCTCTCTCTCTCTCTCTCTCTCTCTCTCTCTCTCTTGTTGCTCTTAAGAGTGATGTTTACTGAATCGTGAAATTGTCTGTAAAGAATTTCATTGGAATTCTAAACATAACCACATACATATATACATTTATTATCTAGTACTTCCTTTATAAGTGTGAATTTTGGAATTAACACTGGACTGTGAAAAATGAAATATATAATATGTACGTACGTGTTTCTGGTCAGTGTATGAAACAAAATAATGAATAGCATGTGCACTGGTGGTATACAGGCTGTATCGCGAGTTTCTGCACAGACTGAAAGAGGTGAAAGAACGTGTAATTCTAAGTAGAAAATGTTGTATACACATGCATTTTAAGGCTTTGTTTACCCGTCAGAGGAGTTAAAAATGCACTGGACTCGCGGGTGTGCTCTGTGACATGACGGACACACGGTTGCATTGTTGCAGCCTCGGAGGTACCACTTGGTCAAATTACGATTGGTTTAATCTTATTTTTTGCAGTTTGTGTAATATTACAGTATCTTATACCAAGACAAAACGGCATTAGAAAGCATGTAATTTACCGATAAGCATTACATGATGTAGGATAGCTATGCAAATATAGTGAGCGCTGGCATCTGTTGGACCCCACCATCACAAGCGGTTCCTGCCAAGGCGGGAGTTAGTTGCCCTGCGCCTCGCTAGTTACATAGGTGTGTTTCTTGTGCCAAGCTGAATGAAGGCAGACGACGGCAGCCGGTGTCTTTCTAGCCAATCCCTGATACATGGCGCATTGACCTCGAAGCTACGTGCTGTTGATCATGCCGTTGCCACGTCGCCTTGGTGCAACTCCGCGAGGCCGCCGGAGCCCTGCGGCAGGCGGGCTGTCCCCGTCGCTCGTCATTCAAGCTCAGTCAACTCTCCTGACCCAGCAGCAGGCCATCGCATCACTACAGGCCAGCCTGGCATCGCTTTCTGCCACTAGCCAGCGTCCCTCAGGAAAGGCTCCTGCTGGGGCCAAACCGGAGAAATGCGTGCTGGAGATGTCCTCGGCAGCCTTCAGTACGTGGCGGCGCTCATTGGAGGTATGGCTGTCCCTCTCACGCTGGCCGGATCAGGAAGCCGTGCTCCACATTCGCCTGTTGTGTGGAGCTGACCTGCAGCGGGCCCTGGACGTGAAGTTCACTACGAATCAATGGCAAGCCATGTCTAAGAAGGACGCACTGGACGCCATCGGTAAGATCATGTTGCGGGCATCGAATCAGGCAGTGTGCTGGTCTGACTTCTTTAGCATTTATCAGGCCGTGGATGAGTCTATCAGTGCGTTCATTGTGCGGTGTGCCCAGCGCTCCATGGATTGTGAATTTGAGTGCCCGCAATGTGAGTGTGACCTCTCAAAGTATATGCTTCTGCGCAGTGTTAGTTGGTCTGAGTGACTCGGCCCTGAAACAAAGTGTTTCGACAGTGTCATGCTTTTGGTGATGTGGAGAGCCTCAGGATCATCTTTGTTTCGTTCGAGGCGGCCCGTCGTGACTCCATGAGTGGCGGGAAAAATTCGCGCATGTGAATTGGCGGGCACTGATGACACGTCCGATGACATTAGCGATGATGTGATTTCACGCCAGCCCATGATTGCCGTCTCGCGCCACCCTGCCACAGAACCCCACAAGTCGTGCCGTTGCTGTGGGTATAAGCACGCCCCCGGCAAGGCCTCCTGCCCCGCGCAGCATGCCATCTGTGTTGCGTGTGGGAAACATGGGCACTTCAAGAGGAGGTGCAAGAACTCCGGGAAACGTGAGGCTGGTAAGGCTGTCAACAGTGTGACCGTCGGCGCCACCGATATCGTCTCGGAGCCACTCCTGCAGGTACAGCTGGCCCCACAGGTGGGTGGTCGAGCGTGCACCACCAAAGCGGTGGCCGACACGGGGGCCCAGGTGTGTGTAGCCCTGATGTCATCGTTCTGTCTCAGGCCTGTGCTGTTGCAGCGTCGGGCTGGCCTCAGAGACCTGGTCAAGATACCACTGGCCAGCCTGGGAGCGGCGCCCTGCTGCATCAGTCTCCCAGGGCGTTCAACACCGCAGGATGCGCACTTTGTGAAGTCTGTGGAGTGAAAATGGCTTAATGTTAAGTATGAAGACATGTAATTTTGATATGTTAAACATACGTGGCAAGGCACCAGCTTCATGACGGCTGCCCAGCGTTCCTGCCTCTCCCGTAAAGATTATTTAAATTATTTTATATTCTTTTAAAGTGATACTGTGTTGAGCTGCTCCAGTACGTTCAGCTGCTGCAGAAGTACTGAAGAAACGTCCTTTCTCACCAAGAAGCAGACACATTCTGTAGAACACTGCCATCTGAGTGTCCTCTGTCTGGATGCCTGCGTCTTTATCCTCCTGCACCAGCCCGGGCATTCCCACCACAGAATGAATATCATGTCCGAATACTCACTGTTACTGAATGTGAAAGGCACCTTCACCGTAGCGAAGAGTTGCACTTTGGCAGCCACCTGATGGGGCGCCCTGTCACTTACGAGTACATGTCAAAGCGTAAACAGTTGGCGGGATGGAAGTTGCTGTGTGTTGCCATGTATGATTAAAAGAAATAGACTTAACCACTATATTGCTGTGTTACCTATACATTTTCTTCACTGACACATACAAAATTTTAGCGTTGTCATTTTCTGTCTCCTGTATGGCTTTGACTGCAGAGATTGTACACAGAAAATAAATAAATAAATAAATAAAAAAAACTGCAGCGTGGCACCAGGAGGACTAATTAATAATTAAGGCCCTGTTTACACGAGGCGCTTTCCAACGCGCGTTAGCAAACGCGGCGTTAGAAACTACCGCTCACACGAGGCGCTTTCAAACGCGGCGTTAACGCGACGCTTGTGTTTGTGCGTGCATATGTGTGTGCCAAACAATGCACTGAATGCAGAGAGCAACAGACAGTTTCAACCAGGATGGATCTAGAAGAGGTAGCATGTGCTTGGATCTTGCATCGCCGTTTGAAGCGGCGCAAGCGGCGAGAAAGAAGATACTGGATTCATCCAATTTTACAAGACAGACTTACCCATGGCATGTATACAACCTTGTACCCGAGTTTAAGAGAACATGAAGACAAGTTTTTCAACTATTTTAGAAGAGCTGTGTGCGTGTCACGTGATAAAAAAATTCCTCCACGTGGAGTAACCCAGGGGTTGCCATAGTAACGCACATTCTCTTTCCTCATTGGTAGCAGCCCAGCCAATAAGAGAGCGCGCTGCTTTCAAAACGCGGCGTTTACCGCTGTGTGTAACCGTTCCCATATGCTTCAATGTATCTCGAGCCGCTCGCCAAACGCGCGTTAGCAAGGGACCCAGACGTTAACGCGGCGTCAGGCAAAACGCCGCGTCACGTGTGACCGGTATATATAGACTACCATTGACTTTGCTAACGCCGCGTTTGCTAACGCGCGTTGGAAACGCCTCGTATAAACAGGGCCTAAGCGCGCCAAGGCGGGAAGGGAGGAGGTGGAGTCCTACCCCCCCACCCCCTGCAACACAACAATATGTTAATTTCTCGCAAAATAAAGCAAAACACAGCATATGCCTATAAAGTATTTTCGACTTAGAATTACTTAAACTATTAAATCTCGAAGTATGTCCCTTAACTCGCGGGACAATATGTATGTATATATAAAGAGAGAGAGGGGGGGAAAGGGTAGAATCGGAAAATGATGGAAAGGAAGCATGATGAATGAAAAGAGAAAGAAAAGAAAAATAATTACAAGGGGGAAGATAATGAAAATCGGAATAGAAACGAAGAAAGTAAACTTGATGGACGAAAGAAATGAAAGAAAATAGGTAAATGAGGGGAGATGAGAAAGAAAGATTAGAAAGAGGAAAGAAAAAGAGAGAGAGAGAGAGAGAGAGAGAGAGAGAGAGAGAGAGAGAGAGAGAGAGAGAGAGAGAGAGAGAGAGAGAGAGAGAGAAATAGGGCAACGTAGAAAAGGAAGGGAAAATGCTTGAAAGAGGAGAAAAGAGGGAAAAATTAAATAGGACGGGGAAGAAGGAGAGAGAGAGAGAGAGAGAGAGAGAGAGAGAGAGAACCAGGAAACAAGAATTGGAACATGGTGTGATCTACAGACGCTAACATATTGAAGGGTGAAGGGGGGAGGCAGATGAGAGGAGAGGGGGAGAGGGAGAGAGAGAGGGTCGCCACACCAACACGCTTAATTTAGACGCACTTAACTTTCGCGAACACCTTCACGCGAGAAGAGAGCAAGAGAGCGGGAAAGAGGGAAGATCTATTCAGGGAGAGGAAGGAAACGAAAGCTGGAGGAGGAGGAGTAGGAGGAGGGAGGAAAAAAGTCAGGGGCATGATCGCGAAAATATGTTTCGAGGGTGTAAATCAGTGAATCTTCTTCCCCCTCTAACGTGAGAGAGAGAGAGAGAGAGAGAGAGAGAGAGAGAGAGAGAGAGAGAGAGAGAGAGAGAGAGAGAGAGAGAGAGAGAGAGATTGATGCTCTCCCTCTCTCCCTCACTCTCTCTTTACCTCTCCTCCTCCTCCTCCTCCTCCTCCTTCCCTCACAATACATTTCTCTTCGTATACATTTCATATTAAAAGGAAAAAGAGAGAGAGAGAGAGAGAGAGAGAGAGAGAGAGAGAGAGAGAGAGAGAGAGAGAGAATCTGAGGAACTGGAGGAAAATCTTGAGGTGGTTTTCAGTTAGCCTTCCTTCCTCAGGTGTGCAAGAAATTTGAACTCCTTGTTATTGTTTTCTTTCTTTCCCTTTTTCTTTTTCTTTTTTTTTGTGGAGAAAGGGAGGGAAGGGACTGGCGTGGTCTTTGGTGGTCTTTTCTCTCTCCTTTCTTTTCCTTTGTTTTCTTTCTTGTCTGTTTTTTTTTTCTTTCTTTCTTTCATTTATTTAGATTATGAGTAAAAAGTCAAGGATGTTTTTATTTTTTTCCTCTTATTTTAATTTTATTGTCTTTTTTTCTCGTTTTCCTCCTTTTCGTCTTTTCTTTTTTTCATTCTTTGTGTTGTGAAAAATTATCTTTTGGCAGTCATGTTTACTTTCTAGATTTCTTTGATTTTTTTCTATAACTATTTTCTTGTTATTCTTTTTTCTCTTTTTGTTTCTTCCATTCTCTTCTTTCTTCACTTCTCTTCGTTGTTCTTTCCTTCTGTCGCGGGATTGAATAACAAGAAGCACAGACAATATTTCCTCGCGTGATTTTCTTTGCATTTTCATTCCCTTGTAAAAATTATTTGATTATTTTAATCTTTCTCTCTACCTGCGTACCTATCTATCTATCTATCTATCTATCCATTTATCTATCAGTTGTCTATATGTGTATGTGTCGTGTCTTTTTCTGTCTGTCTGTCTGTCTGTCTGTGTTTTTTCTCATTCTTTTCCTCAAGTTTCATTCTTTCAAAAATATCAACAACAATTCACGTTTATTTTATTGATCTTAAACGTTTCCTCCTCCTCCTCCTCCTCCTCCTCCTCCTCCTCCTCCTCCTCCTCCACAATCAACCCATTTACCGCGACGCCCACGCAAGAACAGCGACAACCCATCTGAAAACCGTCCGTCCGTCCGTGTGTGTGTGTGTGTGTGTGTGTTAGCGCAGCACTTTCACCCCATTACTACACTCCTCTGGTGACCTTCGCTGCCTTGCTATATATATTCTGACATTCCTTTGTGCATTGCGAGCGTCACCTGGCGTGCCTAAGGAAATGCCCTTTGTGTCTATGTCAAGAAATGCCAGCGTTTCTATATTCGGGGAAGCCATTGCATAGAAAACCAGGAGAAGATGAATTTTGGGTGTTTATTTATCTATTTATTTGTTTATTTATTTATTTATTTATTTATTTATTTATTTATTTATTTTGTTTTTGTTGTTGTGTTGATCCACGTTTGATGGATTTTTGGTTCTATAGTTTTCTTTTTTTTTCATTATTGTATCTTTTTTTATTTTGTATTTGTTTTTGTGCGCAGATTTATTTATTTATTTTTTTTTTATCCTTCTCTTCGATTTTAGGCACAAAATCATTGCCATGGTAGTTTTTTTTTTTATTTATTTATTTGACTTGTATTGATTTTTTTCCCTTTATATCTGGTTCGTGTTTTTTTTTTATTGTTGTGATTTAATTTTGTATTTAATTTGCACGTACATAGATTTATTTATTTATTTTTTTATCTCTCTTCGATCTTATAAAGGAATACATTACCGTGGATTGTTTTTGTTGCATATCTATTGTATTTTCATTATTTTATTTATCTATTTATCTAGTATTTTTTTTTCTTCTTATTTATTTATTTATTTATTATTTCATTAGCTTGTCCATTGTTGCATTTTTCATATATCATTTTATTTCAGGCCTGTTATATTTTGTTATTTGTTCTATTTCTGGTTCATTTACTCAAACTGTATTTGTTTCATAGGTTTATTTATTTATTTATTTATTTATTTTTATTTCTTGCTTACATTTTTTATTTATTTTTATTTATTTATTTATTTTTTTTTACATTTTCTCGAACTCTTTATTTCATTTTATTAGTTAGAGATTCATTTCATTAAAGTATTTTTGTTATTTTTACTGTGATTTAGTGTCACTAGTTAAAAATGTGTTACTTTAATATTACTTATTTTTTAATATTACCTTTACTTTTTGCTGCCTTACTTACTTTACGCGTAGAATTGAGGCTTTGGAATGTCCTGCTTCATTATTTTCACTATGTAATTTAGTATCAGTAGTTAAGAATGTTACTTGCATATTACTTTCACTTTTGCTACTTACTTACTTCAGACATAACATTGAGACTTAGGAGTGTACTGCTTCGTTACTTTTTATAGTATTGCATTACTTATATGTACTTTACAACGAATACTTAAAGACGTGTCAATATTGTTTTCATTCTTTATTTTATTTACTTTAGGTACAGAACGGACAGTTAGAAGCTTCTTTCTATTTTTTTTTTTTTTTTTTTTTATGCTTAGAATGGATATCTGTGAATATTTTGCTTTATTACTGTTTTTGTTATTTTACGTCTTTACTGTAGGCACAAACTGCATGCTTAAAAAAATGCTACTTTATTACTTATCTTTCATTTTTTTTCTCTCTATTCTTTACTAATTTAATTTCCAGTACATCTTTTCCTTTGTTATGCTTTTAATTTTCATCAATTGCTCATCTTTTTCCCTTCATATTTATTTTTCTCCTGTTCTTGTTATCATTTTTTTTCCTTCTCTTTCCTATTTCAATTGATAGTTCATTCTTTCCCTATTTTTTTTTTCTTTTCATAACTACCACATCTTTTCCTTTCATTATTCTTTCCCCTTTTACTTTCTCTTCATTAATTTTCTAAAGTCTCCGGCAATTTTCACGCTCACTTGTAATAAAAAAATAAACAGAAAAGTTCTTTATACAAAATAAAAAAAAAAGTTGTAATGTTTCCTTTCTGTTTGATTACTTTCATTTTTTTATTGTAAGTATTTTTTGCTTGATTTATTTATTTTTATTTATTTTTATTTATTTATTTATTTATTTATTTATTTTATTTATTTTATTTTTTTTATCCAGTTCGGCGTTTCCATAAATTATCGTGTTTTCCTTTTTTTACATTTATCTGATGAAACCAAAGTACTTCTGGCCATGAAGACACGAACTTAGGAGAGAGGGAAACTTTGGCAGCGCTAGTAAATATATTTCTTTCCTTATTTCCTTCTTTCTTCCTTCCCTTCCTTCCTCTCCTTCCTTGTTATATGTTCAGGTCTTCTGCTTTTCACCTTATATTTCTCTTGTATTCTTGGTTTTGCTTTGAATTTTCTTTATTTTTCATCATCTCGTATATTTTCTATTTTTCTTCATTTATTTGTGTTCTTTTTAATATCTTCTCTTGTACTTTTGAGCATTCTTGTCATATTTCCCCTCTTTTTTAAACTAAAACTTTCTATTTCCTTTTCATGTGTATATTTCTATTTTGTCATAGGGTAAAGAACTAAAACTAACTTCCACTTCTTTATTTATGTATTTCTATTTTGTTATTCGTATTTATTTCTACTTTCTTTTCTCTTCCCTAAAAATATCTACTCCAATAGGCTTTACTTTAATTTTCAGTATCACACAAAAGGAATATGCCTGCTTTCTACTTTCCCGTGAAACAAAAGGAGGTAAAAGTCACAGTTCGTCTGGTTAAACTTTCTTTCTTTTCTACAATCCCAAAAACGAGAAACATGATTGGCAAGTGTTTCACCTCGCTTTGTTTTCTCTTTGATCCCTGCTGGCTGATTACATGTATATTTTTCCTTCTATTTATTATTTTCTCCTTCCTGGTCCATTCCCCGTTACCTGGAAATTCTGAGTGGAAAGGAAATGGTTTGTTCTGAATTTGTTCGGATGAGAGACAAGCGTGAATGGACGTGGCTCCGGCTTCGGCTCAGTGACCCCGAGTGTAAATTGTTGAAGTCTGTGGCATGGCTGAGGGGAACTACAATAT
>NW_026973688.1:485000-507500 GCF_035594125.1 Scylla paramamosain | reverse complement strand
AGGAAGACGCAGAAGGACAGGGAAGTGAATGAAAATGATGGTGAGAGAGGAGCGAAGGGGAAGAGTGAAGAGGAAGAGGGGAGTAAGGAACGGAAAGAAAATAGAAGAATTAAGGAATAATTGAGAAAATTCTTAAGTCCTTATGCTTATGATGATAAAGCGAATAATTTTTGGTGGAAATGATGGAAATTATCAGAAAAACAGCAAGAATAAAGATAATGACGTAGAAAATATATGTAAAGGTAATGGTGGTGGTGGTGGTGGTGGTGGTGGTGGTAGTAGTTGTAGTGGTAGTAATAATGGTGGTGGTGGTGATGGTGGTGGTGGTAATAGTAGTAGTAGTAGTAGTAGTAGTAGGAGGAGGAGGAGGAGGAGTAGCAATAGTGGTAGTGGTAGTAATTAAGAGTGATATGATAAATAATAATGATAATGATGATAATAATGATAATAATATAACAAGTACAACAACAACAACAACAACAACAACAACAACAACGACTACTACCACCACCACCACCACCACCACCACCACCACAACAACAACAACAACAACAACAACAACAACAACTAAACCCAGAACAATGATAAGGAAACGAAAAAAAAAGAAAAAAAAGGAAAAATCCCATCCTTTTTTCCTTCATAACTAGACGTCTCTATAAACGAACAAACAATGACAACAGAAAAAATAGTAACCGAATAATAGTAAACAAGAAGCAAGGAGCGAATGTAAAAGTAAGCCTACCCACTCTAAACATTAAAAAAAATAAATAAATAAAAAATACCAACTTTACGTCATCTAAGAAAACATATTTTATCAAGGAGCTTAAACGTTTCTTGCTTAAGTCTTTATTTAAGTTCGTTTTTTTTTTACTTTTGACTGACGCTTGGCAAGATAACAGTATTTGAGTGAGTGAGAGAGAGAGAGAGAGAGAGAGAGAGAGAGAGAGAGAGAGAGAGAGAGAGAGAGAGAGAGAGAGAGAGAGAACGTCAGCCACCCAGTAAATCATCCAGCAAGGTAGACAGAAAACAACCTGAAGATGTTATTTTACCAGAGAGAGAGAGAGAGAGAGAGAGAGAGTTTTCAGGCTAGATGAACACCGAAATGATCAAATTAATGGAGGGATGGATGGATGAATAGATGGATGGATATAAAATTAATTAATATAGATAAAAAAAAAATGGATAAATATAGAAATGAACAGAAATACAAATAGATAAAGTACGTGAATAGGAAGATACAAAGTTAGATAGACGGATTAACTGATAGATAGATAAACAGATAGATAGAGAGAGAGAGAGAGAGAGAGAGAGAGAGAGAGAGAGAGAGAGAGAGAGAGAGAGAGAGAGAGAGAGAGAGAGAGCTAAATTGATACTTAAACAATTACTTTGATAAATAAAAAAATAAAGAATATAGTTTGGCAGAAAATATTTTAAAAAGTGAGAAATATTTTGTATATGAATATTGATCAGAATGTCCATAGGGAAAAAATAAACACTTTTTTTTCCAGTTTCCCGTTAGAATCTTGACACTGTTCACATTTTTTTTTATTTCCCTTGTTTCTCTTTTGTTTGTTTTTTCCATTAATTTCACTTCTTGTTTTCCTTTTTTTCGGTTCTTTTCTTATTCTGCCTTTTATTTTATTTTTTTCTGTTTTGTCTCTTTTTCCTTTTATTTCCTCTTTTCTTCTCTTTTCCTTGTTTTGTTCTTTTGCTTTTTTTCGGCTTTTTTCTTTTAATTTTGCTTTTCTTTTTTTTTTGCTTCTCTGATTTTGCTTTTTAATTTTTCCTTTTTTTTTTTTATCTCCGCTTTGCTTCCCTTTTTCTTTCCCCTTTTGTCCTTTTGCTTTTCTTTCCATTTGTTCGGCTTCTTTCTTTTCACCCAGTCACCCAGTCACTCACTCACGCACCCACTCACCCACTCGCTCACTCACTCACGCACCCACTCACCCGCTCGCTCACTCAAACACCCAGTCACTCACTCACTCTCTCACTCACTCACACAGGTAATAAAGAATCTGCAACCCAGTCCATGCAGGCACCAGGTAATTACGTCCGTCAGGCAGCGCGGGTCATGCGTCAGGGAGGGGCGTGAGGTGTGGGCGGCGTGAGGTGTGGGCGGCAGATATTTAGTGGTGTCTCGGCCCGCGCCCTTCATTACGCCCTTCTCTATTGACAGACTTGGCGGGGACTGGACGGAGGGAGGGACAGGTGGAGAGGAGGGAGGAGGGATGGACCGGTGGGGGGAAGGAGGGAGGAGGGAGGTACAGTACAGATGGGTGGAATGAGCCATGGATGGGTGGAGGGAAGGAGGGAGGAGGGAGAGATAGGTGAAGGGAGGGAATGAGGGAGGAGGGAGAGAAAGATGAAGGGTAGGAGGGATGAGAGAGGGATATGTGGAGGGAAGGAAGGAGGAGGCAGAGATAGGTGGAGGGAAGAAGGGAGGAGAGGGGGAAAAATAGAGAGAAGTAGGAAGGAGGGATAGGTGAAGAGAACAAGGGAGGAGGGAGGAACATGTGGAGAAAAGGAGGGAGAAGGGAGATATAGGTGGAGGGAAGGAGGGAGGAGGAAGAGTAAGAGGACGTTATCAAAATACCACATGGATAATTAACAAAACAATGAGGAAAGTGGAGGAAAGAAGGGAGGGAGGAAAGGATAGGTGGAGGGAAGGAGGGGAGGCGGGAGGGACAGGTGGAGAGGAGGAGGGAAACATCAGAGGAAGAGAGGAAATTTTTAAATACCACGTGAAAAATTAACGAAACTATTGGGGAGGTGGAGGGAAGGAGGGAGGGAGGGAGGGATAGGTGGAGAGGAGGAAGAGGAAGGAAGCTCAGGTGGAGGGAACGGGGAGGGAGGAAAGAAGGATCAGACTTAAGGATGGAGGAAAATATGAGTGGAAGAGGAGAAAATGTGACCTAACACGTGAAAGATGAATAAAACAATGAAAGAGGGAAGGAGTGAACGAGGGGACGAGGGAGGGAGAACCGGCGGTACAAGTCATCAAAGAATAATAATGATAACAAAAACAACGGTAATATTTAATCCAGGAAGTAAAACAAGACAACACATCAACACACACGCATTGTCATCGATCTATTGCAGTGCGCTTACCTGTCCCATCACCACGAGTGCTGTGTGTTTAGCGCTCACCTGTGGGCATTAGGACAGCCACGCGCGCAAGGTCACGTGACGCACCGATTACTGAGGGCGGCCGCGGGCACAGGAGGCGAGTGATGTTGCTTGCCTTTATTCCATTTTGTGACGCGTAAAGTGACTGTGCGTGAGCGTGACGGCGTGCAGAGGTGCGTGAAGGTGTGTTGCATCACCTATAGCAGCTTCATGTTACTAAGGTGAGTGAGAGCAGAGTGAGTGTGTAGAGAAATTGAGTGAGGTAATTAGCGTCGGTTGCGTGGCTTAAAATTTTCGTATTTTGTAACGTGTGGTGTGAGAGTGAGTGCGTGCGTGAGTGTGACGCTGTGTGGAGGTACGTTTAGGTCTGCTTCATCAACTTTATTAACGTCACATGTCTAAGGTGAGTGAGAGGAGAGTAAGAGCGTTGAAAAGTTGATGAGGAGTGAGAGTGCCAGTCACGTGGTGTTAGTTTTTCTTAATTTGTGACGTGTGGTGTCAGAGTAGATGAGGCTGACGCTGTGTAGAGATGCCTGTAGGTCTGCTTCATCTACTGTGGGCTCGTCACGTACGTAAGATTAGCGTGAAATGAGAGAGAGAGAGAGAGAGAGAGAGAGAGAGAGAGAGAGAGAGAGAGAGAGAGAGAGAGAGAGAGAGAGAGAGAGAGAGAGAGAGAGAGAGAGAGGTAAGAAGTAACAAGAGAAAGACGATCATAGTGTAGTTTAATTCCTCATTGTGATGCATACTGTACTTCGAGTGACGGTGGCGCAGCATGGGGGGCGGTGAGAAAGTATAGCCATCTTACCACCGAACCGTCACGTCTTTAGAGCGAGTGAGAGGCGAGGCAGAGCGGTGAGAAGCGAGTGGCAGTAGTGAGAGTTTTAAACCCTTGGGAGTGGGGGGGCGTGGGGGGGGGGGCGGAGTGATGGACGGCTGGGGCGCTTAAGAACATAAGAACATAAGAAATAAGGGAAGCTGCAAGAAGCGACCAGGCTTACACGTGGCAGTCCCTGTATGAAACACTCCTACCTATTTCCATCTGTTATCCCCATCCATAAACTTGTCTAATCTTCTCTTAAAGCTCTCTAGTGTCCTGGCACTAACTACATGATTATTGAGTCCGTTCCACTCATCTACCACTCTATTTGAGAACCAATTTTTTCCTATCTCCTTCCTAAACCTAAATTTTTCAAGCTTGAACCCGTTATTTCTTGTTCTACCTTGGTTGCTGATCCTAAGAATTTTGCTTACATCTCCCTTGTTATAACCCTTATACCACTTAAAGACTTCTATCAGGTCCCCTCTTAACCTACGTCTCTCTAGAGAATGTAAATTTAACCGCTTCAACCTCGCTTCGTAAGGAATACTCCTCATCCCCTGAATCCTTTTAGTCATTCTCCTCTGTACTGATTCTAATAGACCTATATCTTTCCTGTAATGTGGGGACCAAAACTGCACAGCGTAGTCTAGATGAGGTCTGACCAGCGCCAAGTATAACTTTAATATTACTTCCGGCTTGTAATGTACAGAAGCTCTTGTCAGGAGTGAGAGAGTGTGTGTGTGTGTGTGTGTGTTAATGGAAGAAGTGTTGAGAGCGTTTGATAATTGTGTGATGCACGGTGTGTCCAGCGGCGCCTCTAAGTGGTGGTGGTGATGGTGGTGACTGGTGATGAGTGGTGGTGGTGGTGGTGGTGATGTGGGGGCTGGTTGTGGTGGTGATGGTGGTGGTGTTGATGTGATGACAGATAGTAGTGGTGATGATGGTGACTGGTTGTGGTAGTGATGGTGATAGTGATCAGGTATGGTGATGAGTGATGGTGGAATGGTGATGGTGGTGATGACTGGTGGTGGTGATGACTGATAGTGGTGATGATGGTGATGTGATGATTCCTAACTGCTGCTCCAGAAGGAAAAGGAGGAGGAGGAGGAAGAGAACAAAGTTAGAGAGGAGTAAGAAGATAGGAGGAGAAGGAAGAGGTGGTGGTGAGAAGGAGGAGCAGGATATGAATTAGGAGGAGGAGGAGGAGGGAAACGATACAAGATGAGAACTCAAAGAGAAGAGGAAGAAGAGGAGGAGGAGAAAACGAGATGGAGAATATAGCACGGAGAGGAAAGGAAAAGGAGAAGAAGAGAATACGGTGGGGAGGAGGAGAAGGAGGAGGAGGAAGAGTTATTTGGGGAAAGGGGAAGGAGAAATCAGGTGTACAAGTTTAGAGGAAGATGGAGCCGTGTAGGGATATTTGGGGAGGAGGAGGAGGAAGAAGAGAAGGAGGAGGAGGAGGAGGAGGAGGAGGAGGAGGAGGGCAGATAAGTTTAGGGTGTTGATGGTGCTGTGCGGTGTTGTGTGGTGTGACGAGACGAGGCGAGAAGGGGAGGAGGAGGAGGAGGAGGAAGAGGAGGAGGAGGATGAGACAAGGGCACTAGGCTTTGATTTTGGAGTTGAGGAATAAGGCAGTTGGTTCCAAGTGGGCGCTTCGTTAGTTATGGGTCCGTGCTGCTTAGTGGGGCGTGGGCGTGGGTGTGGGGGGGGGAGAAGGAACATGGGCGTTCTGGGGCTGTGGGGGCTGCAAGAAGGGCGGTAATGACTGGGGGGCTGAGGTGGGCATGGGCGGCGCTGGGTCAATGGGGCAATAGGATGGCAGATTGATGGTTTAATGGAGGGTGGGCAGGCTGCTGGGTGTGCTGAGGGAAGGGGTGAAGGGCTGAAGAAAGAGTGATGGGGTGAAGGGGTGAAGAAAGGGTGATGGGGTGAAGAGGTGGCCTGCTAAAGGGATATTAGGCTGTATTGTTCTAGGAAGGTGAGTGAGGGCGACTGGGATGAGTGGGAAGGTGACTGGGGTGATGAGTGGAAAGGTACTGGGGTGATGACTGGGAAGGTACTGGGGTTACTTTGGGGGCGATAAGTGGGGAGGTACTGGTGAGGTGATGGCTCGGGAGGTGATGGCGAGGTGATGGCTGGAGCTGGTGGGGTGACAGTTACAAAACAGTGACAAAGAAACACTTGACATGGGAAGGAAAATACGTGGAGGTGCAGCGTAACAGAAAACGCGACTAAGAAAGGAAATAAAAGGGATACGTGAATAAAGATAACCGGAACTCATTCCTTTAACATATAAAAAAGAAAAACACGTTACTTAAAGAAAAAACAGAACTCACTCCATTAATGTAATAAAGAAGAAAAACACGTTACTTAAAGAAAAGAAAACAGAACTCACTCCATTAATGTAATAAAGAAGAAAAACATGTTACTTAAAGAAAAGAAAACAGAACTCACTCCATTAATGTAATAAAGAAGAAAAACACGTTACTTAAAGAAGAGAAAACAGAACTCACTCCATTAATGTAATAAAGAAGAAAAACACGTTACTTAAAGAAGAGAAAACAGAACTCACTCCATTAATGTAATAAAGAAGAAAAACACGTTACTTAAAGAAGAGAAAACAGAACTCACTCCATTAATGTAATAAAGAAGAAAAACACGTTACTTAAAGAAGAGAAAACAGAACTCACTCCATTAATGTAATAAAGAAAAACACGTTACTTAAAGAACAGAAAACAGAACTCACTCCATTAATGGCCCTTCCAAAACGTCACTGGAGGCACTGCAGGTAAGATGATACTGGTGTTGCATGCTTCAGCACAGGGGCTGGCTGTTGTGGAAATTGTCAGGGAGCCCTTTCCCTGACCTTATTACTGGTCTATTCTCTTACATTCTTCGCATATACCTTTAGATGCATATAAAACGTAACTTTAAGGCGAGGAAGAAGTGCCCCTGCCCTTCAGGGGGTCCAGGGGATGGGCGAAGGCCCCCCCAGAGATTAGGTTAGTCACCGTACACTTTTATAAGAAACATTACCTAATCTAACATAACCACAGGGGCTAGACCCACCCTTAACCCGTACGCTTCGGGCGACGGGAATTCCCGCTCGGGTAGGGTGGCGGGAGTTCCCGTCCTCTGCTGTCCCGCCAAGATTTGTACTCCCGTGACGTAATTATTATTTCCTGTGGTTGATGGCATCCCTGCCCTACGTTTCACGCAACTTCCCAGAGCACTACAGACCACTATGGCGGACAGATATGCTGATAATGATTTCCCTGTGTCTGGATGCGTGGAGGAAGGGAGCGCGCCAGCGGGCCCCAGTTCCTCTACCCCTATAATCAGGGAGCGCACTAAGCCACCGCATGTGGTAAATTTGAATAACAGTGGTATCCTAATTAAGCCCGTACACATTATGTATCATGATGCGCATCGTGTTGAATGGATGTGTTGAAAAAGTCATTTTTCAACACGAAAGCGCATCACCAACGTGTTGCTGGGTCGGCTCGATTTTCAAATTGCAGCTCAGTGATGCATGACCAGTCAGAGCGATAGGACGTCCGGTCACGCTCCGCTCCAGCGCCGATGGCTCTCGAATCTCCACCACCCGCCATACCCTTTGAGTGGACAAGGGCCAACACCCAACATTTCATTGAATTGCTCAAGGAACATCCATCTGTTTGGAACATCAAGTCCAAGTAGTATAAAATGAGAAACGTCAGAAGTGCAAGCTTGGAAACAATAAAAGAAAGCGTAGTGTAGCCTCCAGACGAGCTCCTGGTGATATGCTGTCCCGAAAGCTGGTGTCCTGCTTACAAATGTAGGGTTCAATTTTTGTCAGCAATTTATAGAATGCAGGGATTGGCATTCTTGTGTAATTTTCGAAGTCTGTTGGATTTTCGACCTGTAGCTCCATAAATATTTGATTGAAGCTTCCCTTCAGATGTCGCCGAGAAAGCCATTGCTTACACCACAAGGCTCTACGTTTCTTCCTCCTCAAAAGTTTCTTTTTTGCTGCACACAGAGCAACTACACTCCATAGTAGAGTCTCCTGGCAGATTCCATCATCGGCGCACATCCTCCCCGCATGAAAGTTGAACTCTCACTGAGCAGCTGGCGCGCGAGAAGTTGCCGAGAACAATGTGAGCAGTGATGCAGTACAGTTTGGCCGCTAGTAATTTTTTTCAACACCACTACTGCATCACGTGGCTGATACATGATGCATAATGTGTACCAGGCTTATTAAGAGCCTTGTTCGATGAGACGCTTTCTCCTTTGGAAAGCGGTGAGTCAGGGTCTGAGGAGTCGGTAGATGAATTAGAACAGATTGGGGCAGAATCTGTTTCTGTGGCATCTGTTCAGAACACACTGCCTCGCATCACCACGTCACAGTCTTTTCCTGCCTTCCCAGTCACATCTGACGATGAAAGTGACGAAGGGCATGTTGATGATCCGGGGACGGAAAATGAGTCAAGAAGCGAGACAAAGGCTGAGCGTTGTGTGGCTGCAAAGCGTCGTTGCCGCTCGCCCTGCCATCAGACAACCTCCCCCACACCTTCGTCCTCCACACACTCATCACCAACACCTTCATCCTCCACACCCTCATTACCCACACATCCATCGTCTGCTTTCACCGCATCACACCCTTCACCACCTCGACGTAAGACCGCACGAGGACGTGTCCTTGGGGCTCGGCGTGGTATCAGGGGTGGCCGACGTGGTGCCCGTCGTGGAGTTCATGACGCTCGTGGTATGCAACCACAGCAGGTCCGTCATGATCTTTTTGACTTTGTGTGGGAGGACGGGGAGAACTTTGATTCTGAGCCTCTAGTTTTTGACAACAGTGAGGCAGGTGTACAAGCGGAATTTCCCTGCACTGCCACGTCGAGTGTGTTGCAGTTCTTCACTGCCTTTTTTGACCTAGCAGTGATGCAGTACCTGGTATGGGAGATAAACTGCTTCAGAGAGATCAGTGTTAGATGGTTAGCACCTTTGAAAGTCCCCAAGGAGTCAAAGATGAAAGCATGGACGGATGTGTCTGTTGAGGAACTGTACGTGTGGTTTGCTCTCACCATGCTCATGCCCCACGTCAAGAAACATGTTCTTCAGGACTACTGGATCGTTGGTGACCTCATATCCACGCCGTCATTTGGAAAATGGATGCCAAGGGACCGGTATCTCCTCATTCTTCGGTACCTTCACTTCACCAACAATTATGGACCGAAACCAATTGACAGGCTGTGGAAAGTGAGGTCGATCCTGGAGATGATTCGTGGGAAAATGCAAACGTTTTTCATTCCCTTCCAGAAAGTGGTTATCGATGAATCGCTAGTTCTGTTCCGGGGGCGTTTGTCCTTCATCCAGTACATCCCGTCAAAGCGGCATCGTTTTGGCATAAAGTTTTTTTGTCATCTGCGACTGCCAAACTGGTTATGTGCTGGATTTCTTGGTTTACTCAGGGGCAGATATTGACATTCCTTCCAATGACCCCCACGGGTTTTCGGGTGCAGTTGTGAAGGCTCTAATGGAGAACTACTTCAATAAAAATCACATACTGTACACTGATAACTATTACACATCTCCAGCCCTGAGCCACTACCTCCTGGGACAGAAGACCGGATCCTGTGGCACCGTTCGTGCCAATCGCAAACACTGGCCAGCATTCCCTTCCGGGACCAGGAAGGGAGACATCATAAGAAAGAAGTCTGGGAAAATGCTGGCCCTACACTGGCACGACAAAAGAAAGGTCAACATGATCACGACCATTCACCAGGGTGCCATGGTAGATTCCTGCAAGAAAACGCGGTACAGGTAATGTTGTGTACAAGCCTGATGCCGTGGTGGATTACAATATCAACATGAGGCTTGTTGATAAGTCGGACATGATGGTGGGCGAGATTGACTGCCTAAGGAAGTGCTGCAAATGGTACAAAAAAGCGTTCCTCCACCTCCTTGATATTACTGTCCTGAATGCCTATATACTTTACCAGCATCTGACCAAGAAAACGACATCACTGCGGGAGTTTGAGAAAGAGCTGGTGAAGCAGATCCTGGAGCATTACGGTACTGTTCAGGCCTCATGTTCACGGAGACATATCCCTGACCGTCAGGTCGATAGGCTGAAGGCCTGGGAGTGGATGTCGCGTCACAAATTGGCGCTCCTCCCACACCTGCCATCAGGGCGTAAGGGGTCCAGGCGCTGTCATGTTTGTGCTAACACAACACGAAAGGCACCAGCACGTAAGGAGACCCAGTACTGGTGTCTTGAGTGTAAAGTACCATTGTGTCCTGGATGTTATTCGGACTACCATTCCCTGGAAAATTTCTAAGAATGAGGAATGAACTTGTACATAGTGTCTAATAATATTTTGTGTATAAAAGGGCAGAAACAGCAGTAAGCTTTAGAGGGTGTTATTTGTGTGCAGTACATAAGTATATTTCTGTTTATGAAAGCATTTCTTATACATATGAAAGCAGAAAAGTCATTCAGTTTTGTTAGGAGTTATTTTTATGTAAGCTACAAACCTGCGTAATATGTAGCCTAACGAGTGTATATACTTCATAATTGTATTGGGTTTATGGAAGTTTTTTTTGGGTGCATATAATAGCAGAAAAACACTTTCAGTTTCGAAAGGAGTTAATTTTATGGGCGTCAAACATGCGTAATGTGTAACCTAATATGAATAAACATGTAGTGCCTAATAATATTTTGTGTCTTGTATACAAAGACATAAATGGCACCCAGTTTTATAGGGGTGTTATTTGCATGCAGTATATAATTATATTTCTGTTTATGAAATAATTTCTTGTACATATAAAGGCAGAAAACTCATTCAGTTTTGTAAGGAGTTATTTGTATGTATGCTACACATACGTAATATATAGCCTAATATGTTTATATATTCCATAATTTTACTGTGTTTATGATTTTTTTTGTGCATATAATGTCAAAACACACATTCAGTTTCGTAAGGAGTTATTTATATGAGTGTCAAACCTGCGTAATATGTAGCCTAATGAGTGTATATATTCGATAATTGTACTGTGTTTATGAAAGTTTTTTTTTTTCATATGATGACCAAAAAAAAAAACATTAAGTTTCGCAAGGAGTTATGTATATGAGCATCAAACCTGCGTAATATGTAGCCTAATGTGAATAATCGCGCTGGTATGAGAGAATGCATGCTGTGTATGTGGTGGCGCGGGGAGAGGGAACAAGTGCGCTCGGCTTGGCCAAAAGTAGCACCTCTTCCCAACATCATATCTCTTCCGGGCTGCAACCTAGACAAATTCAATTTATTTCTTCGTGAAGAGGAAGGATTGGCGGTGAGATAACACTAAAAACTACTATGTTTTCGTTTGAAATTACCCCACAGGGTACTGATGAAGAACACCTATTTTTCTGAAATTTATCAATACTGCTCGCGCGCTGAGAGGACGACAATAGTCCTCTAGCCCGAGGTCTATGGGTTAAGGACACTAATATAAATTAGCATAACCTGTGGAACACCCGTGAAGGATGGGGGCACATTCACATATATGTTTCAGGTTTATCAAGAGGTACTCGTATATGTGAAAGAATGGAGGAGGATAGACGTGTAATAAGGACAAGAGAGGACTCCAAACAATTACCACTACTTTTTGTTGAAACAAATTGCACAATATCCTATAAATATCTTTGTAGGTGAATAAACTGATTTTCAGTGTGGTGAATAATATTTAGGTGTGGCTGACTTTCAAGGATAAAAGGCATAAAAGTGAACCTGCTGCATGCCATAGTTTATAAAGTTGTAATCCAGTGTTAGGAACGTGCCAAGATTAGTTCCTAGTGCCAAAATATGTGAGTGCATAATTGATAAGGAGGGATGAGGGATGATGCTAACCTTACCAAACCTGCCGTCAAGCACCCCTGGGGCTGGCCCTTCCTCACCCACCGCATTATTATTCATGTGTACAAATATTTCTAGACTTGTAGGTTTATTTCTGACATGTTTCTAACACTGTCTTGAGGATAACTTAATTTACTAGACTGCTGGCAAAAAAAATTTGACAGCAGATGTAATGTGTGCGTGGATACGGCTGCACTCATGGAAACAACACTGCATTACATCTACAAGGATCACATTACATTTCTGCTGCTGTTTTTTTTTTTTTTTTTTTTTTTTTTCTTACAGCAGAAGGATGTATCTTATTCAAAATAAATAAATAAACAAAATGAAAACTAATGGCTTATAATCTGCTTTCAGGACCTATGCAAGCAAGTGTCAGCAGGGTCTTCAAGTGTGTGTGTGCACCGTGTTGAGTGATAAGTCGGTGCAGGAAATCAAGATGCCTCCAACACACCTTGATCAAAGGAGAACTGCACACCAGTTCTTCAGGATTAAAAATTTCTTAAGGGTTATTGGGGCCATTGATGGTAAGATTAACAATAATGTATTTTGTTTTAAATTTAGTGCTATTGTTATAGTCTATCACTTCATCGGTGTTTACTTTGAGTGAAAGGTATCTCACAGCCTCAAGTTCCTGTTAAGCATTAAAAAGTTTTCATATTTTATGTATACTGTGTCCATATCCAATGCAGGTGGTATATATATATATATATATATATATATATATATATATATATATATATATATATATATATATATATATATATATATATATATATATATATATATATATATATATATATATATATATATATATATATATATATATATATATATATATATATATATATATATATATATATATATATATATATATATATATATATATATATATATATATATATATATATATATATATATATATATATATATATATATATATATTAATGATGGATATATGTAGCTACTGTGTAACATGATCATCATGTAATAGTTTCTTTTGTGTGCACAGGCAGCCACATTGCCATGAAGGGCCAAAGTGTGGATGAGGCCCTCTACTTGAACTGGAAAAGGTATCACTCCCTCTGAACATCCAACTTGTTTGTGATGCAAGTGGAGTGATCCTCAGCTACTGCTCCAGATTGCCAGGTATATAGCATTATTGCATCACATGTTTACCCAACCATGTATTTTATTGATTTTCATGTGACTTTCAGGGTATGGCAGTCCTGCAAATGCTGTGTGAGACAACATCCACAGCATGACCAACTCCACAGCAGTGTGTGTTGTCTCATCTGGAGGCCCCACCTGCATGGATATGAATGTTGCAATTATCACCCACTTAGAAGTTCACATGTAAAGCCAAATCAACTTGGTGTAAATCATGAATGCATTAGAGCACAATAATGTTATCTAGCACTGCAGTGGTCACTGTCTCAGACCTGACTGCCAGAGGTACTGTACATACTCCTATTTATAATCCATTGCTTAGTTGGTTCTTGATTATGTTTATTGACTATATGAGTAAATTTTGTAACAGCACCAATAATTAAATACATATACACAAGAACAAACTTCTTTTTATACAACTGCAGGGGTTTTAAGCACTGCTAACAATCACCTAACCTAACTAATCTAAACATAACTTAACCCTCCTTCCTCAACAAAGTAAAATCAATATTCAAGAAATAAAATTTAATACAGCAGTTTGTGTCCCAAAGGCTGACCAGAAAGAAACATTTTTTTTCTCTCAATATGTAACAAAGTCATACAGAGGAATTTGTTCATATTACTCAAAACAATGTTCAGCAATGCCCAAAACATCAGTTAATTAAATTCCATGAGCAATTAGGTCAAGACAAAATATGAATCAAATATGGTAGTGTGGGTAAATTTTTACTCTTTCATCTGTTTATCTTTTCCACATGAAACTAAGCTATTTGCTTTTTGTTATTTTTGGCCTACACTGAATTAGTATGTTAATCAAACCTGATGTAACCTTACCAAAGTAATCTAACAAAACCAAAATAATATAACCTAACCTAACCTAACCTCAAATATCTAAAATAACCTTGCTTCTCTAAAAAAAAAAAAATATGTACATGTAGCTGTTTAACAATTGCTGTCATTATCATAATTAATTTGCAGTTGGTATGTGTGGGGTTCAAATTAGTCTGGAATGACAAAATGTATCTGATGAGAAGGAGAAGAAAAGCCATGTTGAGACTGGTGAAGGAGTAAAAGAATACCCTTCTGTGTGTCTGCTGGAACCATAAGCCATGATTTCACTTACTTGCAGCAGGACGTCACACCATTTTTTGTAAATATCACAGTAATAACAATCATATAGCTCTCTGTCCCTCTTCTGTGTCAACCGCACCATGTTCGGTCTGCAACTATGCTAACCAAAATGTGATAAGAATAACCGATTAACTCGCCAGTGTCTGCAGTGTGACGTTGTTTGCAGCACCCTTGTTCTTGACATGGGTCGCAGGTCCTTCAATTTCCTCTGGACCTCAGGATAGGCAATTGCCGTGAGGGAAAGATGGCTGAGTCTGGGCAGGTTGAGAGATGTGATGCTCAGCAGGAAGGAGAGTGGGTAGCGAAGTGCAGTGCGGTAGGAGTAGACACGCTGCCAAAGGAGCAGGAAGTGGTCCTTGGTCTCGGAGGAGCAGCCCTGTACCAAGGGCAGAAGGGGTTGCTTTATCAAAGTTTGTAAACAATGTCGCGTGACTTCCTTTTGTGGTGTCAGTTTTGCTGTCCACCGCACCCCGATTCTACACCACCTCCACCAAGGTCAAGGCCTTGGTGTCAGGGAATCATTGTCTCCTTGTTTTCTTAGGGGGTTCAATAGCCATGATGAAAGCATCGTGAAGACAGTTGCGTGCGGTGAGTGGTGACATTGGGTGTGTGACGCTGTATCAAAGTTTGTAAACAATGCCGTATGATTTCCTCTGCAATAACACAAAGCATCCTGGGATTGGATACCTTGCATGTGACGTCAAGTCAGTGACGTATCACTCGGGCAGCCAATGAGGACGCTGAGGGGGTTAGCAACCTCCACCCACCAACCGCCGAAATTCTTTGTAGATACCGTTTCTTGGAGATTGTAATGCGGTTGCTGTGAGAGCGGAGTTATACCATTTGCCCGATCACAGGATGTTAGGTAGAAACCTGTTTCATGGATCTGGCCCCTGGAGGGGAGAGGGACGACCTGGAAATCTGTTCTAGTTCTCTCTCTCTCTCTCTCTCTCATTAGGTTATGAGTCTGGGTACCATAGTCATTCCTCTCTTGCTGGATTAGGTGGTGGTGGTGATGGTGGTGATGGTTGAGGTGGTAGTGGTTGTGGTGGTGGTGATGGTAGTTGATGGTGTTGGGTTGAGTTGAGGTTGGGTAGGGTGTAGTAGGGGAGTGTTTGTGTATTTTGTGGTTAGGTTGTTGTTGTTGTTGTTGTTGGTGGTGGTGGTGGTGGTGTTATATCAAGAACAATAGCAATTGTGTCACCTGTGGACCTCTTTATTTATTTGTTAGGTTTGTTTATTTTCTCGTTTTCTTCCTTCTCCTCCAGTCAGTTGTTCATTCTTCTTTTTCTTTTTTTTATTTCTTCTTCTATATATATATATATATATATATATATATATATATATATATATATATATATATATATATATATATATATATATATATATATATATATATATGTATATATATATTACCCTGAAGTGTTTCCTGCAGAATTTATAAGCCTAATTTAGATTTTTTTGGATTTCGTTAGGCCCATCGGACGTGTGTGTGTGTGTGTGTGTGTGTGTGTGTGTGTGTAGAGTGTTTAAATACAAGAAACTTTATACATTAGTCAGAAAGTTCTTGTATTTACGATTTTGAATTAATGCAAAATACGATATCATCCTATCTCCTCCTCCTCCTTCTCCTTCTCCTTCTCATTCTCCTCCTTCTCCTTCTCCTCCTCCTCCTCCTCCTCCTCCTCCTCCTCCTCCTCCTCCTCCTCTGTTTCATGGTAATTATCATCCTGCAGGTTCATATTTTTGGTGTATGATAGACAGCGACCAGCATCAATGGAGTCAGGAGAGATTTGTTACGTGTTTATTAATGGTGATGCTTAAAAGTCACGTCAGGAGGGGAAGATATGAAGACCGGGGATATTTTAACCAGGGTTCCCAAGTCGTCTGTTTTGATACCTCTTAATTTCCTCCTGGGGACAAAACGAGGAGAGGGTGGGGAGATGGGGAGATAGGTAGGTGGATAGATGGTTGGGGAATGGAGGTTTGGGGGCAGATGGGGAAATGGGTAGATAATTAAGAGGAATAGTGAGTTTGGAGATGGGCAGATGTGCAGGTAGGTAAGGGGAAGGGGTGAAGGTTGTGTAGGGAGGAATGGGGGAGATGGGGAGATGGGTAGGTGTATGTGCTTAGTTGAAGAGTAATGAGGAGTTGGGAAGGGGAGAAAGGAAATGATGGGGAGATTGTAATGAGAAGGGGAGGATGTTTTTGGAGATGGGAAGGTGGTGGAGGAAGCGAAGGGCGAGGAGGATGGGGAGATGGGTAACAGGAAATGTGGAGATGAGAGGGAATCATTTTTGGAGATGAGGAGATGGGAATGGACGGGGGAGTGTGCTGTTCCCCTCTTCTCTCCCCTCGTTTCCCCTCCCCCCTCACCTCCGAGCTGGAAAGGGTAACATTTTCCTTCTTCTTCTGCTCCAATGTTCCTACGAGGTTGCTGTTCCTCACTAGTCTTCTCCACAAGGCTCTCCCCAACCTCCTCCCCATTCAATTCTCTCCCTCAGGTCCTCTCCAATGCGATCCTTCCACCTTTTGGTCTGTCACGTCAATCCTCTGCCTTCTATCTCTATATCCATGCCTTCTTCTGGCCCTCTGATGTGACCGGACTATTCTCCTGTCTTGTACTGTCACCTCCGTAACTTTGTTCCTCTTATAAAACTATTTCTCACTTAATTCCTCCTTGTCACCCCAAGCATCCGCCTTAACACTCGTCTCTGTAATCTCCAACTTGTTCTATCTGCTTTCCCTATTGGCTACTTCTCCGTATCTTATGACAATGCGGGTTTAACTACCGATTTGAACACTTCCCCCTTCAATGTGACACTTAATTTTTCGGTTCCAATTCTTCTAACCTGATTGGATACGCTGAATGGTCTCTCCATCCAGGCTGCCGTCCGCTGGTATATGAGAGTCCAAGTATCTGAACTCCTTGACATCCTTTAAATTCATATCTTGCATCCATACTTCGTTATCCTGTCAACCATTAAAATTCGGATACTACGTCTTCTCCCTGCTAAATTGTGATAGAATATTGGTAGATTAATGAAAAAGGAGTAATTTTGAGTGCATCCATCCGTCTCCCTCTCCCTCTCGATCTCTAGAATTGCGGTAAATTGCGGTAGGGTAAAATATCATGCTTGTAGTTGTGGTTGTGAGAATATTAACTCTTGACTAAGATATTGGTTCTTGTAAGGTTGTGAGAGTGGTAGTAGTGAAATAGTTGTAGTTACACTTGGTTTGGAGACAGCGATGTTGGTTGTTGGCTGAGAAATGTTAGTTGTAGGAGTGAAAAGTGTGAAATAATGTTTAGTTATAGTAATTGTGGTTGTTTTGGCGGAAAGTTTAAAATGTTGGTAGGTGGGTGAAAAAATGCAAGAATATTGGTTGAATCTCAAAAAAAAATGTTGGTAATTTTCATAGAAGGGCTTCAAATGATGGTGGACTGAGACACGCCACAATGCTAGTTGAAACTTGAAAGAAAACTCGTAAATGTTGATTGGGTGGCCAATAATTGTGGTAGAAATACGAAATATTGGTAGATTTGGTAGCAATACGAAAAAAAATGTTGGTAGATTGTGAGGGAGACGTAAGAATATTGGTTAAAAGTTAGTAGGTGCAAGAAAAGCCGCAGGAATGTTGGTAGTTGTGGTAAGCTGTACAAAAAAAAAACATTCGTAGATTCAGAAACAAACATTCTGATTTTGGTCGAAGTATTGGTTGAATGTTCAGGTGTATATATATATATATATATATATGAAATAGAACTGGTAGAATTGTGATAGATACAAAGAAAACGAGAGCCAGAAAGCCCACAGATGTTGGTAGCACTGGCTCTCTCTCTCTCTCTCTCTCTCTCTCTCTCTCTCTCTCTCTCTCTCTCTCTCTCTCTCTCTCTCTCTCTCTCTGTAGAAATTGTAAATATAATTGAAAAATATTATTATTGTTATTATTATTATTAATATTATTATTATTATTATTATTATTATTATTACAACAAAAATTGAAAATATATATAAATAAATATTGTAGTTGTTGTTGTTGTTGTTGTTGTTGTTGTTGTTGTTGTTATTCTTGTTGTTGTTGTTGTTGTTGTTGTTGTTGTTGTTGTTGTTGTTTGTGTTGTTGGTGGTGGTGGTGGTGGTAGACGAAAATTATTATCATTATTATTATTATTATTATTATTATTATTATTATTATTATTATTATTATTGTGTGTAAATATATGTAATAGTTAATTTATATTAGATTTATTTACTGGAGAGAGAGAGAGAGAGAGAGAGAGAGAGAGAGAGAGAGAGAGAGAGAGAGAGAGAGAGAGAGAGAGAGAGAGAGAGAATTATTAAACTTTATATAAACAATCTCTAGTAATATTGATAATAATAATAACAATAATAATAATAATAATAATAATAATAATAATAATAATAGCAATAACAATTTATGTAGTGTTGTCTATATAAATTACATAAATACGTACATATTAGGAGACAGAGAGAGAGAGAGAGAGAGAGAGAGAGAGAGAGAGAGAGAGAGAGAGAGAGAGAGAGAGAGAGAGAGAAAGTATTATTAATTTTTATATAAACAATCCCTAATAATAATGATAATAATAATAATAATAATAATAATAATAATAATAATAATAATAATAATAATAATAATAATAATAATTTTATGCAGCATTGTCTATATAAATTACATAAATACGTACATATTAGGAGAGAGAGAGAGAGAGAGAGAGAGAGAGAGAGAGAGAGAGAGAGAGAGAGAGAGAGAGAGAGAGTTATTAATCTTTATATAAACAATCCCAAATAATAACGATAATAATAATAATAATAATAATAATAATAATAATAATAATAATAATAATAATAATAATAATAATAATAATAATTTATGTAGTATTGTCTATATAAATTACATAAGTACGTACATATTAAGAGAGAGAGAGAGAGAGAGAGAGAGAGAGAGAGAGAGAGAGAGAGAGAGAGAGAGAGAGAGAGAGAGAGAGAGAATTATTAATCTTTATATAAACAATCCCTAATAATAATAATAATAATAATAATAATAATTTATGTAGTATTGTCTATATAAATTACATAAATACGTACATATTAAGAGAGAGAGAGAGAGAGAGAGAGAGAGAGAGAGAGAGAGAGAGAGAGAGAGGTGTATTCAGGACTACTTAATCGTCAGACGAAGAACGCTGGTGGAAGAACTGAATACTGTAGACACTCTCCTTGCCTCTCACACATTTGAAGAAAAGCAGCAGAGGTCAGTCGCGTGTTCCGCCCGACCTCCCAACATTATAGCAGTGTGAGGCAGCGACTCCCGCGCCCAGCGGGGACAGTACTCCTCAGCCTAGTCGCTCTCCCTCCCCCACTCGCTCATCCTCCCCTTCTTCCCCTCCCGCCCCCCACTCTCACTCTCACCCAGCACACCTTGCCTGAGGAGACGGACTCTTCACCACCACGTGAGGTCACAACCAGCAGAGTCGCCAACGACGAGAGTGGGGCTGAGAGGCAGCACAGCTCACAGCAAAGCAACCAGGGAGCAAGCGGGAAACGCCAACATCCCAGGAAAAAAAAGAGACCAGCTACAAGAGGAAATACGCCTCAGTCAGGGCAGCAGCCACGACAAGAAGCAGTCGGTCCAAGGCTGCAGCAGGCCAGGTGTCCTCACTGCAGGCGTCACGGTCACACTCAGGAGCAGTGCCCGAGGAAGGCGTGTGAATACTGCCAAGGCCGCTCACACTCCTCCCTCCATTGCCGAGTGAAAATAGCGGACGAGAGGCAGAAAGAGCTGGTGCAAGCAGTCCGGCAGAGTAGCCAGGATACGCTACTAGCACTGAGGGGAGTAGTCTGGCAGCTGCAGCAGCCTACGACTCAACAGAGGGTGGGGCCCACACTGGTAGCCCCCCCAGGACCGCCAGTTTCCCGCCCCGCGTGGCCCCTCACCCAGCACACAGCGCCTGTCTTCCAGTATGGAGCAGCACCGCAGCACTCCCCGGCGAGGCTACACTCCTACCAATAGTGAACTCAGAGTGGTGTCTGCAAACCTAAGAGGCTTCCACACAAATGTTGGGGAACTCACTCGCAGTGTTATCAATAAGAATAATGTAGACTTAGTGTTTGTGTGTGAGACATTCCTCGATGATAAAGTGCCCAGTACCTATGCCCGTGTCAGAGGCTACTCCACCTGGATTAGAAAAGACAGAAGTACACAAGGTGGCGGTGTAGCGTTCTGTCATAAAGAGACTCTCAACGTCCAAGTGGTGGAGCCTCCTATACCAGTGCCCAGAGAACTTGAACTCATCGCTCTGAAAGTAATAGACTGTAACGGGAAAGGCATATTGTGTGTGGGCTGTTACCGGCCTCCATGTCAGGGACCAGAGATATTAAACTACCTCACTGAGAACCTTGACACCATGATGACAGCCAGTCAGTGTGACAGCGTGGTGGTGTTGGGCGATCTTAACCAGCACATGGTTCAGCAAGCATTCAACACGCTGCTGGTTGTGTACAATCTACACAACCATGTCACATTCCCCACACACCGCTCCGGCTCATCCCTGAACCCCGTTGTAACGGACCTCCCTCACCACTCCATACAGTGCTTTCCCCTAGACTTTGTTGGCACCTCGGACCACATAGCAGTCTTCACCAAGATCCAGTTCAGAAGACCAAGTGAGGAGACAACAGCTCGCAATCTCTGGCGGTGGGAGGCGGCCAACTGGGACGCTCTCCGGGCTGCTCTGAGGAACACAGACTGGGGGGAAGTGCTGAGTGGTGAGGTTGACCAGCAGGTCCAGCAACTCAGCGAGCTGCTCCACGCCCTCCAGCTCAGATGGGTGCCTCACTCCAACCACACCACCAAGGCATCGGACCAGCCCTGGTTTGGCCCAGAGTGCCGCGCTGCCGCTGATGCCAAGTATCGTGCCTGGCGTGCTTTGAAGAGGCACCCCAGTGTCAGAACCAGGCAAAGACACAGAGCGGCTACAGCGCGCATGACAGCCACCCAGGAGTGGGCCATGGATGAGTGGAAGGCGAACCTCAGGAGCAAACTGAGGGGTGGTCAGGTCGGCAGCAAACGTTGGTGGAATCTCATTAAGGAACAACAGGGTGACACGCGGGGATGTTCGGTGCCTGCTCTCATCCGGCCAGACGGTAGTGTTGTTCAAACCGCCACAGACAAGGCGAATCTCCTGGCCGCCCACTTCGCCGCAAAAATGTGCATTTCCGAACCAGAAAAAACGCCACAAATACTACCACAGATAGTGAGTGAAAAAAATAATGAGCATAGAAACCAGTGAAAAAGAAGTGAAAGTGCTGCTCCGAGACCTGGACGACAAGAAAGCGGTGGGGCCTGACAGCATCAGCCCCCGCCTGCTTCGACAGTGTGCTGAGTTGGCGCGTCCTCTCGCCGCCATCTTCAATAATAGCTTGAGGAGCAGCACCTGGCCCAACTTGTGGAAAGTGAGCAGTGTGGTGCCAATTCACAAGAAAAGCTCAAAAACCGAAGCAAAAAATTACCGTCCTGTGTCCTTGTTGCCGGTGCTCAGTAAAGTGTTGGAAACGATAGTGGCCTCGAGACTCACGCAGCACCTTGATAGGCACCACCTGCTGAGCAACAGACAATACGGCTTCAGGAAGGGGAGGTCGGCGGGAGACCTGCACCTGCAACTCACGAGTGAGTGGAGCGCTGCCCTGGACAGGGGCAAGGCCGCCCTTGTCGTCGCTCTCGATATAGAGGGAGCTTTTGACAAAGTTTGGCATCCGGCGCTCGTCACCAAGCTCTACGCTGCCGGCGTGGACGGGCCGCTCCTCAAACTCCTCGAGAGTTACCTGAGGGACAGACACTTCAAAGTGACCGTCAATGGGCGTGATTCCAGGCTTCATCCCATCAGAGCGGGGATCCCACAGGGTAGCTGCCTCGGCCCTCTGCTCTGGAATGTTTATATAAATGACCTGCTGCACCTTATCCCGAGCACGAGAGCATACGCGGATGACCTCACCCTGTCTCTCTGCTACGGTCCTGAGGAGGAAGACGCCACTGTCAGCACGCTGAACGCCACTCTAAGCCGCATAGCAGCGTGGGGCGAAAAGTGGAAAGTAAAATTTGCGGCACACAAAACGCAGCTGCTCACCATCTCCAGACTCGGGACGGCCCCACGCCTTGTCTTTCAAGGCGACACGCTGACCCCACAGGACGAGGTGGAGGTGCTGGGGGTCACATACGACAGAAAGCTGTCCTTCAGATCCCACATAGAGCGGCTCGCCAGGGAGGCCTCAGGGAAGCTGGCATCCCTGAGGAGAATGTCACCTCTTCTGGACAGTAGGGGAATGGAAGTCCTCTACAAAGCCCAGGTTC
>NW_026973688.1:465000-477500 GCF_035594125.1 Scylla paramamosain | reverse complement strand
TGCATAGAGACTTGAAATAAGGCAAAATGGTTATTATAATTAATCTTTTAAAGGTATATACAACAATTTCAACTTTATTTTATCGTTTTGCATATTTAAAGACACCAAACTAATTACATGGAAGCCAATAAAGGAGTCAGAAGGTTGTGGGGCAAGGATCGAGGGTGAAACGCCTTCATTGCTGGCTGTCTCAACCTTACCAAGTTCTCCAATGCGTTTCTCCTGTTAATAAAATAGCAAACATATTAATCTGTCACTAGAACCATAAAAAAAAAAAAAAAAAAAACATCTTTAAAAACCAGTACAACCTTCATTAGAGTCATTAGTATTAGAGATACAGCTAACTGTTTCAAAATATGGTTCGTTAAGTCTTTCAGCGTGTCATGCCCGCTCAGTTCACTTCACCAGTAGCAGCAGCGGAGAGAGGTCTCGTGGCGTGACGCAGGACTTGACGAAGGAGTGAAATGGTAAGCTTTGTAATGATTATGTTAAATTAACACTCACTGGGTGGAATTAATGCGTAACTCGTAAGATAGTGAATAATTAGCTTGAATAGGTGAGGATTATGTTAGATAAGTGTGATTGGGGTAGGTCTGCCCAGGAGTGGTGATTAGGCTAGTCACGTAGTTAATGATTAGGTTAGGTGAGCTGATTAGGTTGGCCTAGTGAGGTTGGCTAGGTGTGATTAGGCCAGATGGTGATTATAACACTGCTCAGGTGACGTACTTAAGCTTATCAGGTGAGAATTAGATATGCTGAACAGATATTAAGTTATTTATATGTCCAGGGGGAAATAATTAGGCGAGTGATTAAGCTGTAAGAGTGATTAGACTGCAGGCAGCGTAATTAAGCTTGTTAGGTAGGAAGTTGCATGTTTGTCGAGGTGATCTGACGTGTGACTAAGCTTACTGAGGTGAGAATTAAGGAAGTGAAGTCGAGATTATTTGCACACGAATACGTACGAGCGCGGAAGAACATGATAGATTGGTATGTCTGTGGCCGCTGCTTTGTGTTCCCTCGACTTGTTCGCTGTGGTAAGTGGTAATTGGCTTGTTAACCCCTTCGTTACCGATGAAGTACCTAGTACTTCATGTGAATTTTCGGCTGCCGAACCGATGAAGTACGTGCGTACTTCATCGCTTATTAATGATACCCAGGGCTCCATATTTCTCGGTTTGTATGGTTTTAATTTACGACAGTGACAAATTGACTAATTGGCACCTTGTGTTTCAAGGACGTTGGCCGGTGGTGGCGGGGGCGGTGATGTGAATTGCCGCCACCCCTCAGTGTGATTTGACAGTGACACGTGTTGTGTCATGGCGTCTTTGTTTTCCTCCAGCAGTGATTCTGAGAGTTATACCACTCTTGATGATGACTTGCAAGGATCAGACGATATTCCAACACAATCAGAAGGCCTCGCAAGTGATTCAGATGATGACTATTTGGTAGAAAATGACGGTGAGGCGAGTAGTGATGACCAATATGATAGTGATGGTGACGATGAGGATACACCAGCCAGCCCCACACCTCACACCTTCACACTCATGGCTGATCCTTTTTCTGATCATCGTCCTGGCACTGTTCCTGCCATAGGAGAAGATTTTTCAGGTGTTCATCCTGATATCCCACGGGGTAACATTAGTGCTCTGGACTGCTTCCAGCTATTCATGTCAGACGAGGTGGTAGAATCGCTGTGTTTGTGGACGAATGTCCGTGCAGCCAAGTTTTTCGTTGACAACCCAACGATAAGTTCCAAGAAATTTATGGGAAAGAAGTGTTCAATGCATTTCTTTATGTTGAAATACTTACCATCTTGTGTCAGCTTGTTTTCATAGGAAATCATGTATAACAACTTCCGATTTGAAAAAGTATACATCCCATGAGCCAAATCTATCAAAAGACATGAAAAATAATACTTAGATGATTAAATATGGGCATAGAAATGAACATTAACTACCTACACGAAATTATGAGAAGCGCTCGAAAAACTCGGTCCGGGGGAAGAGGGTTGCTACGCGTCGGGATCATGGAGTCGGTGACGAAGGGGTTAAGTACCATTGCTCATTACTTTCATTCATTCATTATCTTTTTATGTATGTTTATATTTGTTGCACACACACACACACACACACACACACACACACACACCTTTAAGGGGAGGGGATACCTTAAAAAATAACACTTTTCGATTAAGGTTAAAATTGAGTTATTAAATATCATAGTCTTCCTTAACTTGTCTTACGTTTTCTGTGAGCACCACAAGTTGATGCCATTCTTCATATTTTTAAATCGCCTTTATTTACCATTATTAAAGGGCTTTAAATACCCCACCGCGGTCAGTCCTGCCAGACGTAAAAGAATTTGCTTGTGCTCCGCTACCCAAGGCCTCTTCATTTTAATATTGTACCTGGAAGCGTGATTCGTTATAATAAAGCAAAGCGTGAACGAATAGATGCGCCAAACAAGATGATAGAATAGAAAAATAATCAAGAGTTGCGTTGTTGCAAGTCGCCGCCGCACGCTGCCATTGTTTCACCGCCACAATGATAATAATAATAATAATAATAATAATAATAATAGTCATAAGGCACTTACAATTTACACATCTATAAAATATGAGTAGAGGGAAAAAAAATTGACAGGACTAGATACCTCAGGGTGTGTCGCCTAAAATACGCCTTACAAAAAAAATAAAATAAATAAATAAATAAATAAATAAATAAAATCTGCAAAACTAATCGGCGAATTTCAGCGAAAATTGTGGAATTGCTTTATTAAGTAGTGAGGTACACACACCAACACTTAGGAGGATCAGACGAATACGCCCATTACCACGCCCACACTCTCACACGTCCGCGCCCACACACTCTCCCCCTCACAGGCCCGCGTCCACGTATTCACAAGCCTGTGCCCACACACTCACACGCCCGCGCCCACACACTCACACGCACATGAACACGAATTCATTCAACCATTAGAATGCTCATGCACTCAGAAATCTGGTGACGACACACTCAAAAAATCTGGAGACACTCAAAAAATCTAGTCAGGCACCCAAAAGAATAGTCATGCACTCAGAGACACAACTCCACACACACACACACACACACACACACACACACACACACACACACATTAACCTTCTAAATTTGCATTAAATTTGTCTATTAATGCTTTGTTGTATTAAACCAGATTTTTCTTTTTTTTTTTTTTCCTCAATTCACCTCGAAGTTGGTATTTCTAATACTTATTTTCCTAATTTGTTATTCATGTGATATATATATTTTTTCTTATACTGTTTTATTTCCTCGTATATTTTTCTATAGAGGGTTTCAAAAACGTATCTCTGGAACCATAAACTGACTTTGAATAGCAATAATAAACTTCGAAGGTGTGAGCAGAAAGTTTTAAATTATTATTATTTTCAAATTGTAAGTTATTCATAAGTTTATCCTCGAGATTATATTTTCACTTCTCCAGGACCAATGTCGCTACCCTTCTGCAATATTAAATTTGATTACAACTATAGATTTCGTGTGCTTTACATTTATAGGGGTGACTTGACAAAGGCTCTCTCTCCCACAGGCTCCTCCTTGGCCAATCAGCACCGAGGCAAAGTTGATTGATATACAGGTGTGAATTCAGCTGCCTCCTCGCTGTTCCCGTTGCCAGGATACCATGTGATCGAGGCAGTGTTGGGGAAGGTGAAATTATGCATCAGGTTCGTCTTTTAAACTTCTAATATGTATATAATGTCGTGCTATTGAAATTTCTGCTGCCATGCGAATTTCAATCATCCTTCAAATATAATTGGGAAGTATTTATTTAAGGCACATTTTTCAGTTTCTTGTCTGTCATACTGCTATGCTTTTCAAATTTCCTTTCTTGAATGTGACTGAATTTTTGACGCAATTCACACAAAATATCGACACATTTCTTGCATAGTGCATTGTACTTTTCAAACTTGCTCGGTTTTTTCGTATCATGTTTGTCTAGTCATAGTCTTTTAGGCAACCAATCCCCAAACATCTCATACTAAGAATCTCGGCACCTTTTCCACGCCTCATTCTTTTCAAAGGTTGTTTTGTAATGAAATCAATTATCAAACCTTAAGAATCTCAGCACATACAAGCTTCATGTGTCTAGGAGCTAATGGTCCGTTTCCCTTGCAGGTGTGACGTGTGCTGCTTCACTCCATCCCATGAACAGTTGCCCACAGGAATCTCTACCACATCAGGCCTGACATACTCATTGCAATCAGGGAGTCGAGTTTCATCAGGAAGAGAGGCTGTGTCACTACCTGTAAGCCTGACGAGGTGTTAGTTAAGTCAAGGAGCGTCATCAGGAAGAGGGGCTGAGTCTTGCTACCTGTAAGCCTGACAAGAGGAGTCAAGGAATTTTTCATTGCAATCAAGGAAGAGTCAAGTTGTAAGAAGATTGTAAGGCAAGAATTTTAAGCAGAATAATTGTCAAGCAGTTAACAGCAGGAAGAATGCAGCGAGAAAAGGGTACAAGAGTTTTCAAGTAAGAAGATTGTAAGGCAAGAATTTTGAGCAGGAAGGATATTGTTAAGCAGTTTAGCAGCAGGAAGAGTCCCTTCAAGCTGTTGGTGTGAGTGACAAGCATCCTTCAGGACCTTGCAAAGGCTGAAGTCCTCAACACTAGTCTCACTCAAGTTGACACAGGAGCTCTCTGACACAAGGAAAACAAATCATTTATCCTATTGTGTATTTATTAAACTTTTGTGATTAAACAATAATGATTAAACAATATATATATTATCTTGTACATACTTAGGGAATGATTAAACAATAATGATTTATTAAACAATATATATATTATCTTGTACATACTTAGGGAATTATACTAACAAGTTGCAAAATAAACAAGCTTTCTGGTGTAACAATTCATGCCTCCTCAGAAATTTTGGCATTCTGGTGTAACAATTCATGCCTCCTCAGAAACTTTGGCAATGTGATTTAAACATATATTTAATCATCTTGTTCATACTTGTGGAATTATGTGGAATTATATACTAAAATCTTTTTACAAATTGCAAATAAGCTGCTTTCTGATGTAACCAGTTCATAGCCGATAAAAAAAAAAAAAATGGAAGCAAAAAATACTAGTAACAATTGATCATCCTCTGGTCAAAAAAAAAAAGCCAAAAATTGGCCCTGGTCAAAAAAAAAAAAAAAGCCAAAAATGGCAAGTTTAAGATAAAACTTGCACACACAAGCCCTGTCCGAGCGACTCTGGTGTTGCTCGGACAGGGCTTATGTGTGCAAGTTTCACCTTAAACTTAACCAAAAATAGGCCAGCCAATCCTGGCTTTTTTTTTTTTTTGACCAGAGGATGATCTATTGTATCTATTGTTTTGGGTCCTATTTTATTTTATTTATTTACTTGGGGATGCATGAATTGTTTACCACCAATATATAAATTTAGTTTACACAAGCACATTCTGTAATTTTATCAAACTATATAATTCACATGAGAATGATACTCACAAATTTATTTATTGCCAAAGACACAAAGCAAAGCACCCTAGACTACTACACTGGAGACAGCTGGCAGATCTGGCTTGCAAGATTTACACTGAAGCAGGCAACACATCAGGCTGCACCACCAGGAAGAGAGGACACCCACCACTGGCTGCAGACACCTTCACATCAGCCCTGCAATGAGGCACCACCAGGCACAGAGGACACCCACCACTGGCTGCAGACACCTTCACATCAGCCCTGCAATGAGGCACCACCAGGCACAGAGGACACCCACCACTGGCTGCAGACACCTTCACATCAGCCCTGCAATGAGGCACCACCACTGGCTGCAGACACCTTCACATCAGCCCTGCAATGAGGCACCACCACTGGCTGCAGACACCTTCACATCAGGCCCTGCAATGAGGCACCACCACTGGCTGCAGACACCTTCACATCAGGCCCTGCAATGAGGCACCACCAGGCAGGCACAGAGGACACCAAACACTGGCTGCAGACACCTTCACATCAGGCCCTGCAATGAGACACCACCATCACCACCAGCCTTGATTGCACAGACAGAAGACAAACCTCTGCAAATAAATACATAAATAATGCAACTTGGGTAAACTAGTTATGAAGAATGAGCTTATTTCTGCATCACACACACACTAATTCCTCACTCACACAAACCCTTATTTCCACAAACTTTTCACTCCCTCCCCTGGCCTAACAGGTGCCTCAGACAATCCTTTAACACCCCACAATAATTCCACATCTATTTATCTCCTATATCCATGAATTCCCCAAAATTAGTCTCATATTTAACCCAATACTTTCACATGCACATCGCAATAACAACAACAATGCATCCTCTAATCTTATTTCACAGTGATCACTGCAAATCATTCCTTCTAACTCTCTCTCTCCATTAATACTTCACAACACACCTCACTGACAAGACTCACTCACACCTGTCAGGACTTGCACTTAACAGGAGCTAACATCTGCTTATCCAGCCATCTGTTGCTTCTCTTACAGTCTTGTACCACTATTTTCAATGTTACTGCTCTTGTAATCGTGGTTAAGTGCATGCCTCCCCT
This sequence comes from Scylla paramamosain, assembly GCF_035594125.1. Taxonomy (NCBI): domain Eukaryota; kingdom Metazoa; phylum Arthropoda; class Malacostraca; order Decapoda; family Portunidae; genus Scylla; species Scylla paramamosain. Next base: position 470,911 of record NW_026973688.1, on the reverse strand, counting down.
CCTCCAACTCCTTCAGAAAACGTTAATCTTATTCCTCTTATCCATACACAAACACACATACACACACACCCAACAATGCTATATACAGTTGAAATTCCCCTATCCAAACTTCCTGGGACCAAAATTGCTGCAGATTTCAAATTTTCCCAGTTTTTTTCTAAATATTTCTATATGAATTTATAAAATGGGACAGCTTGGGGTTGGCATCAAGCTTTACACATACCTTCAATGTGGCTTTACAATGGCCACACAGAATATTACAGTGCATGACAGCACACCCACAGAACAAAGGCTTCACTGCTCAAAAAAGTAGCAAATTATCACCCATGGCAACTCTCGTGCCCTGAGGATGCCATATTCAGCCCTTTAATCACAGAGAGACTGCCAGACATAGTGGAAGGGAAGGTCTCTCCTGTACTTCCCTGCCTGTGTCCCCTTACTGCTACACTCTGATTTCACAGCTCACATTTAATAATTGCATTATAACAGGTGCTGTCAAGCTTAACAAAGGGAAGAGTGCTGTGCTGGGCATTGTTTGAGAGGGCTTTGTAGTTGTGAGACTGGACGGGAGACAGGAAGATCAGTGACAGCCATGACACAGGTGGCCACAGATGCACTGTCACTGTCTATCAAAAGCTTTTGATAGAGTCTGGCACAAAGCTTTCATTTCCAAACTACCCTCCTACGGCTTCTATCCTTCTCTCTTCCCTGCACTTTTCCACATCTTTTCATAGACGTCCAACCCTTCAGGAAGTAAACAGTTCACACAGGGAAGCCACAGAATGCCTGACTTCTCACCTCTCTAAAATTTCTGATTGGGGCAGAGCAAACTTGGTATTGTTCAATGCCTCAAAAACTCAATTCCTCCATCTATCAACTCGATACAACCTTCCAGACAACTATCCCCTCTTCTTCAGTGACACTCAACTGTCCCCCTCTTCCACACTGAACATCCTCAATCTGTCAGCTTGCAGTCTCTCAAGGGCCTCAGTCAAGATTCTCCTCCAGGCCTGGCCACATGCTGCCTCTGTCTCCAAGAACACACCTACTCATTTCACACTGATATAAGCAACCTTTTCAAAGTCCCTCAGAGCATTTTCCATTTCTGACAACAACCAATATTTAATGGGCTCCTACACACACACACACACACACACACACCAGAATTTTTCTCACCCTTAGCCAGCAGATAGCACACCTAGAGTACTCACCATTTCCTGTGAGTGGCAGTGCACAGCTGTTTTCAGTGAGTATCAGTGGAAGGTCCACCATCACACAGTCTTGTGACAGCCTGGACTGGGCACCTGCTGACCAGCTCTGGAACCTTCAGGGAGGTTTACTGCAAACCTGCACAATGAAAGAAAATTCAGTTTGAGTAAATGTACATATTATTAGATAGAGACAAAACTGTAGTGAGTTATCTAAGGAACTTATGACAATGGTACAAAGATATTACATGGCCCAAGCCTTCAATTCAAAGTAAGTGCTTCAGATTTACATAAAAAATTCAGACAGCTTCTAAAATCTACATAAACAATTCATGCAGCTTCTAATTCCATCATTGAGCGTCATCAGCCGTTGGTCCTGGGTTGGCTGACAGTCGTCCCCAAGTGACGCACCTGGCTCACTCAACCCCACGTGCTTCATCGCTCTGTCTGTCTCACTCCTCCACACCTGGCTCACTCAACCCCACGTGCTTCATCGCTCTGTCTGTCTCACTCCTCCACACCTGGCTCACTCAACCCCACATGCTTCATGGCTCTGTCCGTCTCACTCCTCCACACCTGGCTCATTCAATCCCACAATGTTCACACTTTTTCCACACAATTTCCACACTTTTTCCACTTTTCTACACAATTTCCATACCTGGCTCACTCAATCCCACAATTTCTACACTTTTTCAACACAATTTCCACACTTTTCCACAGCTGTTCACTCAATCCCACAATTTTCCACACTTTCCACATTTTTCACACTTTTCCACACCTGGCTTGCTCCATCCCACAATTTCCACACCTGGCTCACTCAATCCCATGTGCTTCATTGCTGTGTCTATCTCACTTCTCCACTTACTTACATACCATTGTAAACGCTCTCCATATCTGACACTCGTACTTCAGTCACTCTCAACAAGCCTTCACTCAACCACTCAAAAGCCCAACTAGTTTCCAAGCCACTCTTTACTACCATCCTAACACACTTCTTCCCCCAACTGCTACTCCTAATATTCCATACAAACACCTTTCTCACTAGTCTCTCATCATCCATTTGCTCTAACCTAGACCCTGCCGAGGTACCCTGCACGAACACCCTCCACAGCCACCACCTCCGCCATCACGCCTTTCTTCACCATCCGACTCTTGCTCCTGCCCTCCGCCTCCTGTCGCTGCCACGTCAGGAGTGCGTCAGCCAGCATCATGTAGCAGGTGGAATGGTGTCGCTGCCGGGCCATGGTGTCTGGGTGGGGCAGGGCGGGAGGCAGGGGATGGGGTAGTCTGGAATGATTTGGTTGTTATTGTTGTTGTTGTTGTTGTTGTTTTTGTAGAAAGTATGGTTTAATTACTGTTTCTTAGTAAATATAACAAAATGAAATAGGTTAAAATTAGATACATTATTAAGAATAGCATCTCTCTCTCTCTCTCTCTCTCTCTCTCTCTCTCTCTCTCTCTCTCTCTCCCATAACACACAAAAAATGAGATACAAATACAAAATAAATAAATATGTACACCAAAGAATAAAAAATTAAATAAACAAATAAATAAAACTACCTAAAAATGAATATAAATGTATTTTCTCAAGTATAGATCAACCACTTACCACCTAACTTAATCATTTATTTATTTATTATTACTATTATTATTTTGTTTAATTAAGCAATAACTACAAATAACTATGAACTGTGATTCCCATAACGGTTAACCCCGCCCTGCCCTGCACAGCTCCAGCAGCCGGCCACCAGTGACTCTCAAGCACTCAGATGGGGAGGGTGTCATGTGGGAATGCATCACTTCATTAAACTTTTACTTTTTCGCATTAATAAATTGATATGTAATGCAAGATATTCTACAAGCTTAAGTCTATCTGATACGTATTAACCTTGGGAGAAGAGGATAAATTCATGTCCACATAAGTCTATCTGACACATAAGCATTAACCTTGGGAGAAGAGGCTAAGTTTAGTCTATCTGACACATAAGCATTAACCTTGGGAGAAGAGGCTAAGTTGATGTCCATATTACCTGGGAGGAGGGAGTGGATATGAGAAGGGAGGTAAACATGAAGACTGAGGTGCAGTGAGGTGAGGCCAAGTTGGGTCAGGTTAGGTTGGGTCAGGTTAGGTTGGGTCAGGTTAGGTTGGATCAGGTTAGGTTAGGTCAGGTTAGGTCAGGTTAGGTTGGGTCAGGTGAGGTTGGGTCAGGTTAGGTTGGGTCAGGTGAACAATCAAGGTGAGCAGGTAATAAAGTAATCAGTAAGGTGAGAAAATATAGAGTGGCTTGTTTTCAGCTTCTTCAAACAAAAGTTGTGGTGTTCTGCAGTTCAAGTGTGACTGAACATTTTGCTTCACCAGCCAGCAAGACCCCAACTGAAAATATACCTCCATTTCCCTCAGGTCTAGTACTTTGGCTATAAAACTTTCACAAATGGACGTACAGGTAACATTGTCTGGTGTTGTCGCTTACATAAAGAGCCATGTCATGCCGCGCCCACGACTCCAACACTGAAATAAACCAACAAATAAAATCACACACATTTTCTACCGATGCTAAGACAACCAAAACTAGGTGGCACAAATTTCCCCTCCTATTACCTGACACCACTCCAGCTCCACCACCACTACTGCTGCTCCACTCCGCCCGTCACTCCAGTAGGTGATGGTGACTACTTACACACAATTACAGCTGAAAACCATCATCTCTTCAACCCTGGCCGAAATATTGTTGTTCGCACATGGCGGGGCGGCGGCCAGTCTTCACCCAGGGACGGTTAACTTAATTTTTTGAGTTTTTACTAATATTTCTTGTTCTTTGTGATAGTTTTCATAGTTTATTTTAATTATGTTAATTTTCGCACTGTTTTTCTTTCGTTACCGTTGTCATTTCTCCTTACTTATTAATTAATCCTCTAATTATTTTATTATATTGTATTCGAAGACTTAGAAACATTCCCCTCTTGCAGTTCATGTTCTTTGGGGTGTTTCTCAAAGTATTTTCACCATACTGATTCTTGCACTTCTTTTATCTTCATTTCTCCTAACGTCCTTCTCCCAATACAAAATATTCTATTCGTCAGGAGTTGCTGGCTTCATCTCTACTGGCTGGTAACTGTGCCTGACACTGCGCAGGAGGGACGTATCAGTATGCAGAGACTATAGAGAGGGAAGAAAGGTGAAGGGATGAAGGGTTGTGAGGGCAGAAGGGTGGCGGTGTGAAAGCCTATGAGGAAACACACACACACACACACACACACACACACACACACACACCTGCTCCCCAAACATGCATACACTAATTACCTACATTTATCCAGCAAGCACCACGTATCTATGCACAAGTCAACTAAGTACTGTGCTTGTTGAACCTGAAAACAATGTACATTAGTTTAAATTACAAGCGGCGGTCCCGGTAGAGAAGAGCTGTCAGTCTGCCTCACTTAAGCCTTCATCACACCAAAACTAGGCAATAGCGATTATATCTGACTAGCGGAAATGAAAGCACTGTTATGTGGCTCCAGTTAGTGACAGGATTGGCTGATAAGTGAGAGATACAGCAATTAATGGCGGATATATTTATAGAAAGCCAGCCTTCACTTCAGCCGACAAGATGAATTTTGGCAGCTTTTAATTTTCTCGTGGTTAAATCAAGGGTGTTTTGTCCTTGTGGTTAGAAACGTTAGCAGGACCGTGGAATATTGAGTCAAGTGTACAAATGTATTCCTAACGAGGAGAAAATGTTAAATATGATCCTTCCACAATCAAAAATAAATAAATAAATAAAAAGTTTGACGAAAATTTTGGAAAGCAGGACATTAACGTAACATTACCGTCCTATTTCGTTATTGTGCGTGACACGGAGCCATTACAAAGAACAACACTATCAAACTCACCTCCTATTGCACCATGGCGTCTGTGACCAGTCCGCCAGCTGGCCAAGCAGCAGGTGGGTCATTTGTCAATATTATAAGTGTTTCTGGCCCTCACGACCACCTTCCGGCAGCCATTAAGCTTCCACTGGCACGTGTCACCGTCTTGAGAGAAAATCCGGGTTAAATAAGGCAGCTGCACACGCACGCCCTTCAAACACCACCCCTCTGTGTGTCTGACGTCCGCTCACTCTCCTATGTCAGCGTGGACTCGTTACCCACAAACCTACAAATTATATTTCCAATTACTCCAGCTTCTCTCATATTACACTATTCTAATACAAAATAAAACAAGTGAAATATAATGAAGCATGAACATGTAAAACTAAGTTATAAGCCATTGTAATTGTAATTGTCAAAATGTCCACATCTCTCTCTCTCTCTCTCCAATTCAAGCGCCAAATTTGAAGTGGTTCCGGCGGTGTTTACACTACGATTCTTCATCTATTGTATGACCTTGTGTGAAGTCATTGAAAAGCTTGTGTGACTTGAAGCCTCTCGTTATTATCAAATGTTTAATTGTCATGGATGAAATCAGGTAGACTCTTTAAATTATGTAAACAGCTTGGGTCTACCACAGATTAACGTACCCTCTGCACCACGCTGTTATTATCAGCGCACTTCAATTATATATATATTTTTTTTCTTTTCCTTCATAATTTGTTCTGTATTACATTTTATTGTGTATTTATATATTTATTTATCCGTCTCTATTATCTTCCTTTTTTCCTTATAATTTATGTATATTTAATTTGATATCTCTCTCTCTCTCT
>NW_026973688.1:457500-460000 GCF_035594125.1 Scylla paramamosain | reverse complement strand
GCATCAGGTGGGTCTCCTCTGGGGCCTCCTGGCCGCGTGTGGAGGGCGGCGGCGGCACGGTGGTGAGGCGCGTGGAAGGGGAGCGCACGGGAGGCGGCGGCGAAGCCGCCGCCTCCTGACAGCAGCTAGGCGCCGCTCCTCGGGCACGGTGCTCAGGAGGACAGGACCTGGCAGCTGGGGCGCGACGTTTGTGGGCGTGGGGCGCGAGAGGAGGTGTGAGCAGCGCGGGACAGCACGGGGCTGGATGCGCTGCGCCGCGACAGGCGCCGCCAGAAGGGGAAATAGTTCTTTTCTATGTCCGTCATGGTGGTCAGGGCTGTGTGGGGGCGTCACCCACGCTGCGGCATAGCTTCCTGGGGGCTGAGGTACTAGTCAGCGAGCGGCGCCCCAAAATGCGCGTCTTGCTCACTGGGGGCGCCACTTCCCGACACCTGTTCCCTGCACACCACCACACGACACACCGATTGACACTTCCCGCCACGACTGTAGTGACCCAACACCTTCCAAAAAAAACTGTACACGACCCCCAAAACTGTGTGCAAAATAATAACAACAACAACAACAACAACAACAACAACAACAACAACAACAACAACAATAATAATAATAATAATAATAATAATAATAATAATAATAATAATAATTGTGTGTGTGTGTGTGTGTGTGTGTGTGTGTGTGTGTGTGTGTGTGTGTGTGTGTGTGTGTGTGTGTGTGTGTGTCTATTTCTGGCCACACAAGGACCTCAAGATGTGCCACTTAGTAAGGAAGGAAAACAAAAACAAGCAATTTGTAGGAGAACAGAGAGAGAGAGAGAGAGAGAGAGAGAGAGAGAGAGAGAGAGAGAGAGAGAGAGAGAGAGAGAGAGAGAGAGAGAGAGAGAGAGAGAGAGATTGACGCTGCCACCCACCCACCCACTCTCTCTCTCTCTCTCTCTCTCTCTCTCTCTCTCTCTCTCTCTCTCTCTCTCTCTCTCTCTCTCTCTCTCTCTCTCTCCTCCATTGATCTCATGTTATCTCTACCCGTCCCTCTCCCCACTCTCCCTCTCTCCCCACTCTCCCTCTCTCCTAACAGTATCCAGGCAAAGATTTATGCAGCTGATCGCCTCTTCCATGTAAAACTCATCCCAAAATGTAATGAGAGAGAGAGAGAGAGAGAGAGAGAGAGAGAGAGAGAGAGAGAGAGAGAGAGAGAGAGAGAGAGAGAGAGAGAGAGAGAGAGAGAGAGAGAGAGTATTTGAAGATTAAGAGATGGAGGGAAAGATTATGAAAGTCCGATAACACAGAGAGAGAGAGAGAGAGAGAGAGAGAGAGAGAGAGAGAGAGAGAGAGAGAGAGAGAGAGAGAGAGAGAGATTAATATTCATTCAAATTTTTTTTTCCTAAACCGAAAAAGTAAATAAAAATCTCTCTCTCTCTCTCTCTCTCTCTCTCTCTCTCTCTCTCTCTCTCTCTCTCTCTCTCTCTCTCTCTCATTAATTACTATTTATTACATAGTATCTCATTTCTTTTTTTATTTCATAGTCTCCCCCATAACAATCACCCCAGCAACACTGTCCGAAGCACCCCACACCTGCACCCCACACCTGCACCCCACCCGAAAATATCCCAACTTTTTTTCAGAATCCGAAAACAAAGACGAATATTTACCACGAAGGGGGAAATTATATTAAAAAATTGAGGTTAGGTTAGATTTTCTTAAGTTTAGGTGAAGTTAGGCTGTACATAGGCTTTTTAATGGTATTTGGACGTATCTTATAGACAAGGACTCAGTGTGTGTGTGTGTGTGTGTGTGTGTGTGTGTGTGTGTGTGTATCTCTTATCGCCTAGGGAGAAGGAAAAGGGAGAGAAGGGAAGTTGGGAGATGAAATAGGGAAAAGGGAAGAGGAGGAAAAGAATGAAAGAGAGGAAAGGAAGAAGGAAAGAATATGGAAGGAGAAAAAGAAAAGGACGATCAGAAAAATTTAAAAAAATGTGAGAGGAGGAGGAGGAGGAGGAGGAGGAGGAGGAGGAGGAAAGGAAGGAACTGGATAAGAGAGAGAGAGAGAGAGAGAGAGAGAGAGAGAGAGAGAGAGAGAGAGAGAGAGAGAGAGAGAGAGAGAGAGAGTCAACACAGCTGGGCTTGTGACGTGGTAATGTTTGTCTGATGATAAATGGCGATTCTCTCTCTCTCTCTCTCTCTCTCTCTCTCTCTCTCTCTCTCTCTCTCTCTCTCTCTCTCTCTCTCTCTAGCCTTTGACGTGACAAGGAAGAAGGGGAGAAATCATGACTGGCTGAGAGAGAGAGAGAGAGAGAGAGAGAGAGAGAGAGAGAGAGAGAGAGAGAGAGAGAGAGAGAGAGAGAGAGAGAATGGAGAAGTGCCTTGTGTTGTCATGTCCTCCTCTTCTTCCTCCTCTTCCCCCTCCTCCTTGTTTTATTCTTTCTGCCTTTCCCTTCTTCTCATTCCATTATCCTTTGGCATTATCGTTTCTCCTCTCTCTCTCTCTCTCTCTCTCTCTCTCTCTC
>NW_026973688.1:445000-450000 GCF_035594125.1 Scylla paramamosain | reverse complement strand
GCCAGCGATGTCAGTGCTACGATCATCAGGGAGATACAAGCCTTACGCCAGGAAGTCAGGGCACTGAAGGAAAACAACGAGAAAAAACAACTATACAAGGAAAACCAGGACCTAAAAGCTGTGTGTGCATCACAACAAGCCAACCAAGATTCCCTCCGGAACGAAATACAGGCCATAAAGGATCTCCTGACTCAGATTGTGGCGGACACCAGAGCCAACACGCCAACACACGGGGAGGAGGGACTGACAATGGAGACAGCCGCTCACGTCACACCCCATAAACGTGACATGATAGAATGGGCTTCCTATGCCAGTGAACAGATTAAGACCATTCGTGAAGAGAAGTGGCTTGAAAACATGAGTAAGTTGAACCATGATGCCAGCATGACGCAGGTGTGGAGACAAGTGAACCGCGTCAGAGGCAAACACACACCAAGCCTCCCCGCCTCCCTGATCCAGCGGGGAAGGCATCTCAGTTAATGAGGGAGTATCGGGAGCGAGCGGCAAGTGACAGTCTGCTTGAAAACGTCAAGGAGGCTAAAAATAACCTACACCCGGCCAGGGAGGCTGGTGCCGCTGCGGCCGTGCGCCTACCACACCACACCGACGCCCCATAACGAAGGAGGTGCTGCTGGGAGCGAGGAAGACAAGCCGGGACACACACAGCACCCGGGGCGGATGGCATAACGTATTCCATGGTGAATGCAGTGTGTAATGTTGCGGGGGAGCCACTCTTACACCTGTACAACATGTCCCTATCACAGGGAACACTCCCTGAAGCATGGAAGGCACCAAACATTGTCCCCATACCAAAACCAGGTGAGGGACACAAGTACCGCCCGCTCAGCCTTACCTCAACGATATGCAAAATGCTGGAAAGAATACTGCTCACTCGCCTTACCTACAAAACGGGGCGCCTACATTTTAGTGTGAACGGTTTTGTTAAACACAGAAGTACTGCCAACTGCCTCTCCAACTACTTCTCTTATCATCAAGCCAAGACAGTAGTGTTCCTCCACATTGAAAAGGCTTTTGACAGAGCTCAGCCCCTGACCATCCTCCGTGACCTCACCAAGCTCGGGGTGAAAGGTACACTACTATCCACTCCGCCTACCAAGCTGAGACTGCAGGGCCACGATTTAGATTGGGTGGCCACCCATCGATATCTTGGCGTCATGGTCACCTGCAAAGCTGAGATTCAGCATTTGAAGGGCAAGTGCCGGGTCAGAAACAAGGTGAGCGGTGGGCCGGAGGGACACAGTCTTGAACACTACCTGAGGGAGTGTGCTCGTCCCTCACACCTCAGAAAACACTGCCCCACTCCTTCACCTACACTACCCGAACTGGCAAAACACTTTATTGCGATTCTGCCACAAACATTAAGGGAATACCACACATTTTGTGCAATGAAATGAACAAGCACGTTTGTGATAGTGCAGTAACGAACGGTGCCTCAAATAAAACAGTGCCTACAAAGGCTGTGATTTTACATTTAATTTATTTATGTAATCAAACATCATCCTGATAAGACTGTCCATCAGGGACCAACACTCTTTTTCACAAATTATATTGTATTTTTTTGTGAATAAAAGCATTAAATCTCTCTCTCTCTCTCTCTCTCTCTCTCTCTCTCTCTCTCTCTCTCTCTCTCCCATACGCGCCCACACCTATCCCGCCCCTTTAAAACACCCCATTTCCTTCTTTACGCGCCGAAGTCCATGAGAGTTTTGCAACTTGAAAATGGTGTTTTTTTTTTTTAAAGGGGCTGTTTGAGGTGTGTGTGTGTGTGTGTGTGTGTGTGTGTGTGTGTGTGTGTGTGTGTGTGTGTGTGTGTGTGTGTGTGTGTGTGTGTGTGTGTTGTTACTACTATTACTACTACTACTACTACTAATACTACTACTACTGCTACTACTACTACTACTACTATCAATGGCACTTAAATCTTACCAAAAAATTAAACAAAATAAAGAAATAATAATAATAACAGACGTAAAGAGACAAAGAAAACATATATACCTACGAGAGAGAGAGAGAGAGAGAGAGAGAGAGAGAGAGAGAGAGAGAGAGAGAGAGAGAGAGAATCTATCAGGGTAATGGGTAATGGATCTCTCTCTCTCTCTCTCTCTCTCTCTCTCTCTCTCTCTCTCTCTCTCTCTCTCTCTCTCTCTCTCTCTCTCTCTCTGTTTTCCTTAGTTCTCTCTTACATAAACCTGACATATATTTACTAAAGTTAACCCAACCTAACCTTACCTAACGTAGCTTCACCTAACGTAGCCTAACCTAGCCTAGCCTAAACTAGTCTATTATTATTAATATTATTACAAACACCAAGGAAAGCGATAAAGGAAACTTACAGACAGTGATAATACGAATATAAAAAAATAAAAGAGCAACAAACAAAAGAAAATAAAGGAGAAGAAAAGAATATATACAAAATTTTTCAAACTTATCCCCCAAAATTTTCCTGACCAATAAATAAACATGAATAGGGAAAATAAAAAGAGGAAAAAAATACAATTTCCAACCATATAGATAACCATAGAAGATATATACAGCCATACATACATACAGAAAGACAGACAGACAGACACAGACACGAAAATAGGCAGGAAATAGTTACCCCCAAAATAACTTATAGAAAACGTGGAATAGAAGGAAACGAGAATAAATAATAACAACACATGGATAAACGGAAGAAAAAGCAAATAAAGAAGAAAAGAACGATTTACATAAGAGAGAGAGAGAGAGAGAGAGAGAGAGAGAGAGAGAGAGAGAGAGAGAGAGAGAGAGAATAGATATGCAAAACGAGACTGAATTACAATAACTTAATCAATTTGTACAAGGACAGGTAAATTACAGGTGTGGCTGAAGGGAAGGGGGAGGGGGTCTGAGGGTAAGGGGGGTGCAGGAAGAAGACTTGGGGGGGTATAGGGAAGAATCTGTTAATTTTCTACAAGTTTTGATTTATTCGTTCGGTTTTTGTTGTTGTTGTTGTTGTTGTTGTTGTGTTAGACATGGCAGAATTGTAATAAAAGAATTGTGTTTTTTTTTCTTCCTTCTCTCCTTCCCTCGTTCGTTCGTTTGTTCATTCATTCTCTTATTCATTCTTCCATTCATTCATTTATTCATGCATTCTCTTCCTCAAATTTCTTTTTTTTTTCATTTCCTTCCTTCTTCCTTCCTTCCTTCCTTCCTTTCTTCCTTCCTTCCTTCCTTCCTTCCATCTCTTCAATCCTTTCTTCTCTCCTTTCCTCCCTACCTTTCTTTCCCTCCACACACACACACACACACACACACACACACACACACACACACACATACACAGTACTCGATGGGCAGCGGGGAAAAGGGACACATTATCGTTAATATCACATTACATTGAGCTGCTCCGATAACCCGAGAGGAAAGAGGAAGCAATGCGTTAGGCCAGACACCCACAGAGAGAGAGAGAGAGAGAGAGAGAGAGAGAGAGAGAGAGAGAGAGAGAGCAAGCTTCCTCACTTCCCTCACTTCAACAGCCATGCATCACCAGACTCAGAATTGTCCAGCACTTCAGCCCCCTGTGTTTGTCTGTCCCACCTCCTCCCTTGGACCTGCCAATGAAGGGTCTGCTGGGCTGTGTAAGGGCGAGGTGTGCTGCGAGGCAAGTGCTTATCATACAAACTAGCTTGCATTAACAGTCATTGCCACCTCATCTACGTCTGTGATGGAGGTGGTGGTGGTGGTGCTGGTGGTGGTGGTGGTGGTGGTTGTGATGGTGGTGGTGGTTGTGATGGTGGGTAGGTGGGTGGGTGGGGTCTCTCTCTCTCTCTCTCTCTCTCTCTCTCTCTCTCTCTCTCTCTCTCTCTCTCTCTCTCTCTCTCTCTCTCTCTCTCTCTTCCCCCACTAACCTTCTCCCCCTCCTCCCTCTCTAGCCCTCCCTAACCACCCTCCCTCTTCCTCCCACTAATCCCCCTTCCTCCTCCTCCTCCTCCTCCTCCTCCTCCCTGGAGGAGGAGGAGGAGGAAGAGGAGTCCGATTGAGTCTTCCTCGGCAATATTTTTTCTTATCTCTCATCAAGTGAACGAACGTAACAATTAAACATTTAATTTTGTCACGATGCGCACTGGAGACAAAATGATCGGACCTTTACAACACGCATGTACATCTTGCTTCAAGTGGCCAGGACGGTCACCAAAATGCGGCGCCCGTACCAATCTCTCTCTCTCTCTCTCCTCTATTCCTCATTTCCTTCTCTTCCTCCTCCACCTCCTCCATTGCTCATTTCCTCCTCCTCCTACTGCTACTACTACTACCACTGCAACATGCCTGGAAATGTCCGCAAAACCCTGGAAATTGAGAGAAATGTCGAGGAAGAGACACGGGCAGCCAGGAGGGAAGGCTTTGGTCTGGCTCTGATGACGTCACGTTTATTGGAGGCATTTCGGGGTTATGTAAATATTTGTGAGGTTAATTCTTTCTCCTTCTCGTCTAAGTCTGGAAGCACTCTGAAGTTTAACTAAATATTGATGTACGGAGAGGGAGGGAGGCAGGGAGAGTGTTCGGCTCGGCCCGTATATTTACGTTACGTAATTCATTTTGAAAATCGCAAGAAGAAGACGCCCTCACTAGAATGCACAATATTTTCCGACTCGCCTCATATTTTAAGTAATACTCAAAATATAAGATTTCCGAACCCAATAATAATAACGAAATCTCCGATAAACGATGTGTAATTTTTACGAACGGCTCCACATCGTGAAAGAAAACACAGCCTGACTAGATTATATTGAATATCCTGAATACATTTTTTTTTTACTTTTCAGCTAAATAAAGAAAACAAATTCCTCTCCGAATAATGAAATTAAGTTTTCATATTCGGCGTTGGACGTATTTTAAAATTAAACATACTGTACTGGATGTTATTACTCGGGACACGTTTCTTATATTTTTTAAGTGTTAAATCAAATGCTAAAACAATCCTAGGCGATCTAACAACAAAAAAGTTAAAATCAATACGA
>NW_026973688.1:427500-435000 GCF_035594125.1 Scylla paramamosain | reverse complement strand
TACGAGGAAAAACTGTCAAACATTTAAATGCGGCCCTCGGCAAGTAACGGAAAAAAAAACCTTCTTATCACTACACTACAATGTCATAACACCATTTGCTCATTTCTGATTTTAACATGTGAACTTTATATTATAGTTACGTATTATAATGAGGAATAGGCTATGTTACGTGGGGTAACACGACAGATAGGAAATTGTAGGTTCTTCATAGAAACACGTACAGACTGTGGTTTCTATATTTAGGCAAGGAAAAAAAAATGAATAATAGCGTGGCAGACCCTGAGTGCATGGCTACCCCGGAAACATCCGCCAGACTGAGGGTTACAGGGTTGCCAAGCGTACAATAAATGGAGGTACAATATGAAACATGGAAACATCACATATCCACAGGCTATCGCACATCTGGTACATGGAAAAATTGTCAAGCATTTAAACGCCCTCGGAGAGTAAAGAAAAATACCCTTCTTATCACTAGACTACAATGTCACAATACCATTTGTTCATATACAGTGGCCTCAGGATACACTCGCGGTGGCAGAGTGCTGGCTGGCGAGCCTCACTGACTTTGCTGATAACTCGCTCGGTTGTTGACAGCTATGGGCAGCTTATGTCTCGTGGCCACAGAGGTCTCGCATTGTTGTGTTACCGACGTGTAATATATTAAATTATGAGTAAAAGTGTTTTGAATCTTCTCGCTTGAAAGAAAATAATTATTTATTTATTTTATTTATTTATTTTATTTATTTATTTTTTTTCACGAGACAATTAGCAGCAGAAGCAATGCGTGAAGTCTTTATAAGCATCTATAAGAAAGTTAGCGATAAAAGAATACATTCGTAATTTCTTCCCAATTCGAAGATTAGATGTGGCTGCAGAACAAGATGTCTCAGAGCGACTGGTAATTAGGGAAAGGTGTACCAGGTGGCAGTCAAAGAGTTAAGTAACGGGTGCTCAGGCCAAGGGCGAGAAAGAGGCTGGAATTAAAGGCCCATTACAGGAGAAACCCCCAGAGAGTACAGTCAAAATGATTATCCAAGATTACTGAAGAAAAATTGCTTGAAACCTTCCTCTTGAAACCAGTAAAGGGTAACATGTCAGCAGGCAGGGCGTTGTAAAGTCACTACTGCCGCCACCACTGCAATCACCACAACCACTGTCGCTGTGAAGGTAATGGTGGTGCCGATTCTAATGCTACTGATGATAATGGTATGTAATGCTTAAATATTTTGGTAATACGAGAACAGTAATAACAGTAGCAGTAGTAGTAGTAGTAGTAGTAGTAGTAGTAGTAGTAGTAGTAGTAGTAGTAGTAGTAGTAGTGGTGGTGGTGATGGTGGTGGTAGTAGAAGAGAGAGAGAGAGAGAGAGAGAGAGAGAGAGAGAGAGAGAGAGAGAGAGAGAGAGAGAGAGAGAGAGAGAGAGAGAGAGAGAGTGTGTGTGTGTGTGTTTGTGTGTTTGGGTCAAGAATCGCGTCTGTAGTTAATAATGGTTCACGGTTCTTGGCAAAGTTCTGGGTGGCGTCTTGCTCTTGTTGATCATTAACATTGTCCCGGTGCAACAAAACAATACTGGGTCCCAAAGGTTTATAAGGCATGGCATCTTGAAACGAAAATCGGCACACCGTGCGATTCTTCTGGGCTCGGCGGCACTGCCAGGCGTATGACACTGAGTTCTGCCGGGCTGATTCTTCCCTCTACGGGCTTCCCTTGGCGCTCCTCGTTCTATAATATTCAAATCGTTTCTTACCGCGTCTTAAAAGTATATATTTATGGTATTATATATCAGTTAGTTGCCTCTTGATGGCAGCGCGACACGTTGGTCGGCTGCGTGGCACTAAAGATGTCACGGAAAGAGTTGACGCTCAGTGCCCGTGGCTCGCCACATCTCCCAGCCCGAGGAAATTCATAGGAACGACTTGTAATTATGTAGCTTCGCCCTTATAGTTTTGAAAAAAAAGTACTCCATGTTTTTAGCGAGATTAGTGTTGCAGGGAATGTTGCAGAGTTCTATAGTACAAGCGAACATTAGTTTTATGAGCATTTCGTCGGCTCATCTCCGCGAGGCCCATTAATTCCTCACACAACACAGTCAAGCGGTGAAATTGCAAGAACAGGTGAAGGGTGGAATTCGATCCATCACGTGATCCATTAGCGTTCAGGGCCCAGCGGCAGGTAATCCACTTAGCAGGCAGGCCCACCTCGCACAGCCCGGCATTCAGCGGCGGCTTGGACACAAGGACGCAAGTGTACACAATAGGGCCAGGCATCCATACTATATTTTAGATGTAATTTTACGGAATCTTCATGTATACATCAGTCTGCACTCACATCCTAGCCTGACGATCACCTGACTCAAGGCCCTTGTCATCTGAGTACCTTCCCCTTAGCCTTTTCACTGCGATATGCAATACTTAACAGCACTGTAAGTAATGTATGAAATCTTTATAAGCATCTACAAGAAAAAAAGGGATTAAAAGATTTGATTTTGCAATATCTAGGCAGTATAATTTTTAGAAGTGACTGTAGATCAATAAAAGATGCCTCAGAGTGATTAGTAATAAATGAAAGATGTGCCAAATATCAGTGAAAGAGTTAAGTACCAAATGACTTGCTCCCATTTCGGCCTACAATATAGAATTTTATCTTCTGATGTATCTTTTCCATGCCTGAGAAAACTGAAGGAAAATAAGTTGCATCATAGAATATACACACTTCTCCTCCCTCTTAAAATTAACTGAACTTAGTAAGCACCAAACATTTTGAGATACACGTACGAAATTTTTTGAAACGCCTCTCCCTGAAGGTCGCAGGAGTGTATTTCGGCAGTGTTCGTTCAAGCAGAAATGATTAACGCCACGCACCATATTCCGGCGGCGTGGCTTTAAAGGTGCGTCAGTACTGCCAGACATTCCAGGTATTCTAATTGACGAACGAATCATTTTCATATCGTGAGAAAATGTTGGGAAACTTTTTTGGTGCGAGTGTACATCAAAGGGTGTCAGGTTACGTGTTTCTCCTTTCATTACTTTGCTTCCTACTGATATTGCCTTTTTTTATGCGTTTGTTCCTGTCTTAAGGTGTGTCGCTTCAGGGAAAATTAAAATGAAGAGGAAGCTGAAAGAATTACATCATACATTAATTTTTCTTTCGATATTTTGTTACCATAATTTCACACTACTGATAATATCGTATGTCCTTGTGTTTGTTCCTGTTATAAAGTGTATTGCTTAATGGTAAACTGAGCTGATGAGAGAACTTAAGGAATGAAAGTTACATCATAAACACTGCATCAAAGGGTTTAGCATTACTATCCATACTGTTATGATGATAGTATTGCCTTTCCCTGTGTTTGTTCCTGGCATGGTGCTGCATCAAGGTAAATTAAGGGAAAACAGAAGCACAGAGTAACTTGATCAACTATGTACATCGGAAGGTATAAGGCTTTCTCTCTTCTTTTAATTTTTTTTTATCCATGTGTCGAACTAGTCATAAAGCTGCCTTCCCTTGTGTTGGTCCCTGATAAAATAATCTGAGGCAGAAGAGAACACTAAGAGAGCATAACACTGACTCTCCTTTCAATACTGTATCCCTCACGTCATTGTAATGTTGATAAGGCTTTTTCTTTTCCTGCTTAGGTGATTTTCCAGGGTAAACTGAGGCGAGGACAAAACTAAAGCAAAGAAAATGGCATAATAAAATCTGTACAACGTAGGGTATACTATTAAGAATACAAGAAGATACAAAATATATGAAGTTGCAAGAATCCATCAGATCTAAATGTGGCAGTTCTTTTCTCTTGTTTGAGTACTTTGTTGTCATGGTGTCACTCTAATGATAATATTTACTTCCCGTGTTTGTTTCTGTCAGGGTGTGTTGTTTCACGGTAAACCGAGGAGAAAGAGGAATTTCATAACACGTACAGTTGCCCCCACTTGTTTTAATGTCACAAAAATAGAGGGAAGGATTTTGTAGAATATGAGCCACGATACATCAAAGAACTATATTGATGTTTCTCTTTGGTTAAATTGTTGCCCATAATGACGTTCTGCTACAAATACATGTTTTTTTTTTTTCATTCTGTCTACCATAATATTGAACTTCTGAGAATTATGGTATATGAAAGCGAACTATATTACTTTAAATGTTTCCCCTTACTTTGTCATCCTCAACACCTGCTATTAATGCTACTAATATATGACATTTTTTTAATTGTCTTTGTAACAATGTACTTAAACACAGTAAAATTTTACACCTACATCAAGGGAAATAAGGTTATTATTACTTTTCTGCTTTCAATAGTTGCTGCGTACAACTTTTTTCGATAAAATGATGTCACTTCCCTTTATTATTTCTTGTATGTTTTTACGTGAGAATATTTAGACAATTTTAAAATACATGCGCCCGAGGGAGCACCATTTTTGCCTTCCTGCTTTTAATGATTAAACGTTACTCATAATAAAACCGTCCGAAAAAGCATTACATGACCTAGCGAGTCTTCACAGATCACAATATTTCACGAGAAAAACGACAGAAGCACAGAATGTTTAATTTCATAATACTTACATCAAAGGCAATGACATTACTCTGGCCTTTTCTCTTTTCGATACGTGACCCACTAACAATATATACCAACATTAATACAGAATAATCATGGAGCTGGTTCTCATGTAAAATAAAGCTTCATTAATATATTCTCGTTACTATATCGCCGGGTGGTGGTGATGGGTGAGTGGGTTTGTGTGGGTAGGGAGGAGCCTTCACCTTTACTCTTTTTCCTTTTATGTGGGAGGGACTCTGACCAGGGATACAGAGAGGGAGTGAGGTGACAGTCCCTACAGCAGAGGGCCAGAAAGGATTATACTTAATTGAATTGTCTTGAAACTTTACTGTTATGATGTTATTAGGTGAGGGGAACGCACCATACAACACTGCACGATTGGCAACATTCACCACACCACAATGATATCACACGATGCCATATGTAATAACTGCATCATAGCACCACACCACACCACTCCACTGGAAGCCACATAGCCACACTGCACACCACACCACATCAAATTAGACCATACAAGGCAGCACACCATACACCACTACACACATATATACACACACACACACGCACTCACAATGCAACGGTTACTATTACTATAACTATAACGACCACAACTTCAGCAACTACTATTACTACTACTACCATCACCACCATAACCACCACCACCAATAAAAATCAAGAAGCGAATCAATAAGCACAAGACCCATTGACACAAATTTCACTGCCCCCCAAATGTCAACCTTCCAAAAACCCTATCTTGTCACATTTCTTTTCCCTCCCTCCTATTTTTCCCCCCACTGGTGCTGCAATCACTCCCCGCCACACTTGAAGCATTGCAGATCGTCGGGTATTCGCGCCGCTATCCTTCACTTCTGCATGCGTGTGAAGCTACTTTTTATTACAGACAGCCCTCGCCTCCCCCGCCCAGCCAGTCCTTCCTTCCTTCTCGCACCAGCGCATTCCTCGCTTACGACATAAATTTTTGGTTCACAAGGATATACGAGCGAGAATATTACATCTTTGGGGATATTTTACCTTTATAAGTCTTGTCAAGTGGCCTGGATTCACTTGTTATTTTTGGTTTATGAGGGTATCTGTTATTCTGTGGTGCATATCATATTCTTTACTCTATGTGATTTTCTTCTTTATATATTACGAGTATCTATTTTGTTTTTATATGCTATTATCATTTTTTTTTCAGTTTATACACGTTCTCATACAAAGCTTATAATATTATCTTCTTTATGTGTATCTTACGGGATGTACACTCGTAATATCCTCTAGTTTCTGATATACAAATTGTCTATTTTCTCTTAGTTTATATAGGCTTATAAACTATCTTGTGATTTACATACTATCATGCTAGTTTATGTACAACCATCTAGTTTACATCCTATCTTATGACAATCACCTATACAAAACATAAGATTCCCAGAAATTATTCAATCTATACAAGTGTAAAAAATTAAATCAGTGGAAAATAAAGGAGAGAAAAAGATGAAGACTGCAAGGAAACCACCACTACATCAGGACGCCAGTACGTACACTTAGACCAGCAACGCGAGGCACACGAGTCACTGGAACCGTCAGTAGAGTTCGAGGCAAGAAGTTAGGAATATTTCCCCCTAACGAGCGGGTCCCGGGGCGGCGAGCGGACCCAGGAAGCGGAGGCCAAGATCAATGTTACCTGAAGTTCTCGTGACTCGTTTGGTGATGTGTGGTGGTGGTGGTGGTGGTGGTGGTGGCGGTGGTGGTACTCGTAAGTAATAGAAGTAGTTGTTGGAGGAGGAGGAGAAGTGGAGAGGAGAGGAGAGGAGAAAAAATCAGACGAAAAAAGAAAAGATATAGGAAAGAAAAATGAAAAGAAATAAAAAATAAAAAAACAGTAGTAGTAGTAGCAGCAGCAGCAGTAGAAGCAGTAAACCATTAAGTAAACAGTATTGTGACAAGGTAAGTCAAACAAACTTTAAAACGTTTCGCCTCACAGCCGTCACGTAGCATCTTAACAACACCCTGCAACACATCTTTCAGCAAAACCCCAGACACACAATTACATCACGTGCATCATTAACTTACAGAATACGACCCACACCCAGAGGAGCAAAGCAGCCCCCTTGGTGTTAGGTGCTCTTAATAACCTCCTTTCACCTCCTCAATAACAATTTCATCACCAAAAGATACGTAGATCATTAACTTGCAGAATACGAGACATACCCAGAGAAGCAAGGAAGGTGTCGAGGTGTCAGCTGCTCCTAATAACATCCTTTCATCTTGTCAACACCAATGCTCAGTCTGATGTTGACGCGGTGTGTCTAGACGAAGGACACTTGTCTTTTAATTGAGTCCTAGGAGGAAGTGGAGGTGTAGAGAGTGGAGGTGTTATGAGATTCCCTGGGAGACGTAACCTGAGACACCGGTTAGTGAATGTGGATAGCCTTGAACCAACTGTCTCGAGAAATAACTTTTAACTTAACCAAAAGGGACTGCCACGTATAGGACTGATGGCTTCTTGCAGCTTCACTTATTTTAAAAGTTTTGTGGAAGTTGTAAAGGTTTTAAATAGCATTTTCTAGTGATTCTTGTGATGATTTAAGAAGCGTAAGTGCAAATTACTGGAGTTTTCAGGAGTATTTTTTGTGATTCCAGGGATAGTTTAATGGTGGTAGTGGTAGTGATGGTGGTGGTGGTGAGGGTAGCAGTAGTAGTAGTAGTAGTAGTAGTACACGAAGACGAAGAAGGAAAACAACAAGAACAACAATGCACTATCACACGCACGCACACGCACGCACGCACACACACACACACACACACACACACACACACACACACACACACACACACACACACACACACACACTCCATTCCCTCCCACACACATACATACAAACAGCATCCCCACACACAACACTAAAAAGTAAAAGCAGAACCATAAAACTCTATTCACACA